>NW_026999474.1:0-186520 GCF_037126465.1 Ornithodoros turicata | reverse complement strand
CAAACATTTGTCCTAGAGCGCATTCCGAAAACCACGTGGCAGAATGAAACTATCATATTTCCGATCTAGAGGGAAAAAGTGGAGGACGAAATGTGTCGAGTAGTGGGTTTTTGCAGCGCCGCCGCAGTCGTGTACCGAATGAAGAAAGTAAAATATGACAGCAGCCGCTACGTTAAGCCATGTTATTATTTACGTCAGCTGAAAAGCGACAATCCTGCATACAAACCACAAACCACGGAGTAGAAAGAAGGAGTCCGATCTCCGCCGCTTTCCAATCCCCACATTATTTCCGGCCGTGCCGCGGCGCTCGAGGGCTCAGGGAGGGCAGAAACCGAAACCACACGCTTTGGCAGTGCATTCTTTGACGCGTGTTTTCTCTGCAGTGGGCGATAGTGGGAAGTGTTCGACGCTGTTAGTATAATGGCTGTGTGCTTAGGCTTGCGTTTACTGGACTCTTTTGCGTAATAACTGCACATTATTTGCAAAAACGGTGCGTCTCTTCCATGCTCATTCTGCTGCGGGGGAAAGCCCACTTTACACTTGCCTTTGCTCGCCGTCATGTCGTTGTCTCTCACCTTGTCCTCTGTTTGACAGACGGACACGCATGCATTTCGAACGAGTATGTCAAGTGAGTATGATTTGACATTATAGCACTTCTGTAGCTGTTGTGTGCGTGATCATTGGTTTAATAGCCACTCAGGGATGACCACATCTCTCATATACTTTGAGACAGAGTGATATAGGCACAAGCTGGGTTATTATTATTTACACAGTGGTACATGGCGATTGAAATCAAGGTTATTAAGATGAAATATGTACAAGAGCAAACCTGAACGCAGCTTCTAAGTGCCGCATGATATAAAGCACAGGGTAATCCGATAGGAGCTACTGTGCCGCGACTGCTTGCTCAACAGTTTTGTTTTCTTCGCCTTTTCACTGTGTACACGGTTCTCCACCTTGCAGGCGATGTGCATCCGCATTACAATATAATAATGCACTACCGACTTTGTTAAGCCCGTGGCGTGTACGTCACAGCCCACTGAAGGTATACAGGTGCATCACATACGTCTTCGGTGATCGAAAACAGGATTCTCTCGTGCATCGGTTGACTGAGTCTGTTCATTATGATTCTCTCAAGGTGGTCAATTAATGAAAGCAGTTCTTTCGACGGAAATTTTAGCCCTCCCCTGCTTTTTAGCGTTATAAAGCTGTACCTGCTATGAACGTGAGTGTCTGTTATCAGCTTTTGACAACACTCCTGACATGAACAAAAGTTCAGGACCTTTTTGGCAACAAACCCAGCCGCATATGCAACTATGTCACCCCTTGATTGACTTATGACATAGTCATGGCCTGCTGTGTGGGCTGTCGGCAATGTCACTTCTACGTCAGGCATGTGTTGCATAAATGTATCAAGCATTTGTTGGACCTCGGTTGGACCATGTCGCTGGTCCTCGGCAGAGTTGAAATCCACCAAGCTCTTCAGGATTTCGCCACCAGTAACATTGCTGCCACGAGGAGGCTTCACAAGTGAATACGTGCTGAGTAGCCTGAACATCTGCACAAATAGTGATGAATCCGGGTGCTGATTTTGGCCACACGCGTTCCTCATCATGCCAAAAAAACGCTGAAACAGGAATTGCGATTGAGGGTGTGGTCTTTAAACCGATTATGTTAGGCTTACCTCCAGAGCATCCTGATTCAGGCGGGCAGTTAGCAAGTACTGAAATCCACATTCAGATGTCAAGTATTCGTGTAGCTTTAGTGTTGCCCGTAATGTAACCTTCAGTCCTTCTGATGTTTGTGTATAGTCATGAAGTCGAGGTCACGGTTGGGACAGGTGGTCTCCCACTGATCTATGTAAGCTACGAAGTTCTCAAGCACCTGCATAAATGAAAAAAACAAACGTGGTGAGGAGTGCTAGTACACAGAAAGGAGTCAAAACATAGGTCTATGCAGTATTTTAAATCAGCTTGATGTTACTTTGCTTTGTCCTGTTACGTCAAGCAGAATATAAAGCCTTGGATTTATAATACTATTTCACAATGCTGCTTTTTACACTTCTTGCTTGCAATTTTTCTGGTGCAGTTGTCAGCGCTTCTAATGGAGTTCTCGCATTCATGGTGTCCACCAGCTGGTTTACCTGGTCCACAAATGCAACAGATGCATGACAGTCTGCTAGACTGTTATGATGTGGCTGATAGTGCTGCATTGCTTTGGAGACACTGTCACTGAAGAACTACATGGAAAGTAAAAAAGGGAAATATAGTAGCTGAACGGTTGTTGTTCTGTGAACAAATGTACCAAACACACAAATTTGAAAATGCAATGGGTACTAGAGATGTGAGTGCTATCAACACTGTTTTAACTCTTACAGCCCTTGTACTCTTCATAGTGACAAACCACGTAGTGAACACAGAGGCAGAGGACAAGATAGAGTCCAACGTCCTGGTGACTTCTTCGCTCACCTGGAATGCCATGGCAACATTCATCTTTTGGTATGGTCGGGGATTGACATGATCGGGTGTCAGCTTAGGGCAAGCTTTTAAGGTGTGTGCTTTTGGCCGGTCCAACTCTACTATTGCGCTCCAATGCTTGATGTCCACAGGGCCATCTGGTGTCTGTGAAATTTAAATTAAACAATGAATAAGTATTAACTCTAATGATGTTGTAATTGCAAATTATGTACCCGGAACCTCTTCTTCTTTGTTAGGCTGTTCCTCAGACACTTTATCAGATGTGAACCAGAGCCGCCTTGCAAAGTCACTGGGATGAGTGCAGCTAACTGCACTGGTGTCAACTCCAAAGTGAGTCCACATGTTCCGATTCCATGATGCCCCGTCTGTTGTGACGACATCAACCAAAAGACCTGCCCTCTCCAGGAGTAACACACACTCAAGGACAAGTTTGTAAAGAACATTTCCAGGCACACTTCCCTTGCCAAGAAAGCATGCCAAGGCTTGCACCCACTTGCCTCGGAATGGCTGGAACATGAAGACAAGTGCATGATCTCCCTTTTTGTTCTTCTGATGGTCAGGTGTGTATTGACCCAAGTTGGTGAAGCCGTGAAGCTTAAGTGAGGACTTGTCTAGTGACACAGCCTCCGTCAACTTCATTTCATCAACCAGGAGTGCGCCTGAAATCGTAAATTTTCCTAACATTCAAGCGTGTTGCTTGGAAGTGCTGAATAAGGACCCTCTCCTATGGAAACAGGGACCGGTTGAGACAGTGAACGTATCATGAACGGAATGGCTTTCCTTTGTGTGTGTGCATGCCCACAGCGAGACTCTCGCCTATTCGGCCTTCAGCTTAACGACCCAGCTTAATAGTGTCATCTCCCATTATCCCTCATATGTAACGACAGATGAGACTATCATGGTGGGCATAAGACATACAACTTGTAATGACCTAATAGCATATGGTAAGCAGCATAACTCTTCTGCTAGACAGAGTAATTGGGAGGTCAGGAACTGGGAAGGTGCATGTGGACACTGCCTTATCACTTCAATGCAGTGGGTTACGAAAACAAAGGAATAACAATATAAAATGGAACATTTCGGTGCAGAGTTGTGCCCTTTTGTTCTGATATTATTTTCTTTTTGTAGACCATGGATCGAAGTGACAAAGGACATGACGCATGCATCCTGGTCTCTTTTAAGCACCATGGACATTCAATAAACCGTGACATGAAATCTATTCAGTTATCTCAAATAATGCACCATGACATACCATGCTTGTCCTCAGATGCCATAGCACTTGAGCGGATCTTTATGCACTCGAAGATGCTCTCCTGAAATCCGTATATTCCCTTCACCTTGCTAATGTATGTGTTGAGGGTATCAACGCAGGGCAGAGGGAGCAGGTCTCTGGATTGAAGGTGCTTGTACAGTGCCAGGCTTTTTATCCTCATCAAAAGGCACTCGTATACCCATTCCATTGTGTAGCGGCGACCTTTTGGGCCCTTTCGTCTCGCGTTGCTGAAACACTGTCGAACGGCTTCTTTTTGTGAATCAGGGAGACCGTCGATAGCAGCTTCAATTCTTTCGTTTGGCAAGTTTGCACACTTTTGTTTCAAGCAGTTGACTTTTTGCTGCAGCTTAACCACCTAGCAATGCAAAACATAAGCCTTTGGAGTCGTATATTACTGCTATTATTAGGATTAGCCATCCAAGGTTTGAACTACAGACGAGGGTTAAACATGTAAACTATTTCTTATTTACCGTTTTTCGAAGACCTCTTTTCTGCCTGGTTAGATCCCTTCTGGTGAGTAACGCTGGTCGTCCTCGTCCTGGTTTGGTAGTACGCTTCTTTAGGCGACTTTTTTCTTTCTCTCTACGTGTGTCTTGTCGGCAACTCGAACACCTCGTAATCTTTGGACCCCTGGAAGTGCCTTCTGCTTCCACATAGTAGCCTAGGCAGTTTTCTGAAAATCTTTTTTGGAACAAGCCCATTTACCACACAACATTTCACTTTTACCGATCACGAATAACTGTTGTTACATTCAGCATGAGCGTTCCCTACCTGCTTGCTCCTTTTACTCCAGGACACAGGCAAGCCTCGTCCACGGTTTGAAGTGCAGAGGATACATCAGAACATGACAGCACCTTCCTGTCACTAACTGTAGGCATGTGAACAGGCTTTTGGTTCATGAAGACTAGTGGTTGCAGGGTTTCCTTTAGGGCCATATATTTTGTGACTGACAGTTCCTCATTCACGTAAACAAAGGCAATGAATTTGCCCTGCATGTCAACTGCAGTGGCCCATTGACTGTTTGGCTTTTCCATGCCAGTGGCTTTGCTCAAGATCTTCTCAAAAATGCTGTTGTCATCTTGGTTGCTTGCTTGATTCAAGCTATCATCATCGTGAGATGGTGCAGGCATATCACCTTCATAATGAGAGCAACTCGGTTGTGGCTCACTGCTTGCAGCACGTCGCTTTTCGGGCACGGGCCTGTCTGTTGGTGGTCTTCGTTTCCCCTCCCTTTGCTTTCTTTCGGAAGTGTTGGCGAAGAGACATGGTACAGCATCCTTCTTGAGCACAGGCTTGCTTCGTTCCAGTTTGTCTATGGTGCCATCCCTCAGTGTGGTGGTGTAATACCTCTCAATGTCATCCTCTCGAAAGTGAAGGATGCACACCTTGTCAGTTTTTAGCTCCTTGTCAAGCCTTGGAATTGCTGCCTTCCATTTGTTGAACAGCTCTTCATCCTAGGGAGCAGTAACATTACAGAAGGAGCACCATAAATACCATGGAATCATACATGGGCTTTGAGATTAGGCATGTCAGAGACCATGGCATTTCAAAAGAAAAGTAACTGAGTTGGGAAAACTCAGTTACCTTTGCTTTCTTCACTTAAAGCGGCAAAAAAATCCCCAGTGGTGAGTAAAACACAAAGACAATGACAATACGCGGGACGAGCACTGAGCTTCAGAAGCTGTGGGTATTCCCACATGGGTCAAAAGCAATACTTTCCAGCAACCTTCGTCACAGCTCAGAAAACATGTATAAGGAAGATTAATGAAGATAAGAAAGGCATATGTCCCTGCTTTTAGCTTTATCGGTGAATGTCACTCTCTATTCCTGGCCAGATATTCACTTGGTAAGGGCCACAAAAATAAGGCACACAAACCACCACTACGATATCGTGGGCATATATGTTTATTGATAACCGTTGCAACCCCAAAACAATGACCAAGGAAATGCTGCAAATCTCAGGAGTGAATGAATTCCTTTGCTAGTTCAGTTTATGTCTTTGTATTGAGTGTAATGAAATGGCAAACAAATAATAGTTTGTTTAGTCATTCACTTAATGGTATTTGATGGTTTTCCCCAACCGCAGCAGCTAGTGAGATCTCGTTCCTTTCTTTGTTGCAGATAGCCAAGATAAATAACATTCAGCTCCCATCACTCAAGAATTGAAGTCACTGATTCTTGCACAAGTAGCAGTAGTTGCGTGTTTTGCTTAGTTTGGTAAAGACTAATGAAATAAAACACGAAATAACAATATATACATTCGTACCCGTGTTATTACGTGCTTTCATTATTACCGTGTGACCTATTGCGCACTTTCATAATTACGATCGACTTGAGCGTATTACAGACTTCCTTCCGTTTTACATCACAAACCTTCCCCCATCTGAATACATTACTCGCTCTATCTGCATATTAAAATGCACTACAGCTTTCGCACTAATGGTCTTTGACTCATTAGACACACCATCACGTTCTCCCTACACATATGCATGAAGTATTCTATACTAGTTTCAGTATATTTTATGCCCTTGCTCCAACTTTCTCGTAGTGTGCACATGCATCCAGTGAGATATACAAATTACACTTTCAGTTTCTTACCTTGGGTACGCTGAAGAGCCTAGGATTCTTCTCTCCTTTCTCCTTGTTCCTCTTCTTCGCAAGGGAATTCCCCGTCTCGCATACTGGTACAAAGCAGTTCCTACTCATTTTCACGAGAAGTGCGGCACTATCTTTTTAAAGTACGATGTTGCGCATCATCTGCCAACAACTTTCAAAACTGCTATCAAACATTTAATCTGACAGCCATGCACATACGACATCAATGGTCCGTCAGACGAAACAAGAAAATGACTTTCAACTTTCAGGTAAGATCGAGGAACCAGTTGTGCGTGTGGAGCGCAAACCATAAAACTATAAACTCCGACTTAATCCATAACAAGGCCGAGACACCAACAGAACTCATGAGAACTCACTTTATTATAACTTTCGCTTGATATGGGTTCTCAAACATGCTTTCCAATCAGTTTTCGTTCTTTATTTGTCGCATCGCAATGTGTTTCTTCAGTCACCAAAACCGAACTAATTGCCACAATCACATTTGCGCATATCGCATGTTTCACACGATTAAGTTCATATACTTTGATATTTTTTTAAAAAGAAATCCCTGGTTGAGTGCTTCATGCGCGGGGCCCAATAAGGCGGTCGCCTCGCCCCCCCACCCCCCCAGCCCCTTATCGCCGGCCCTGTTTTGAGCCGAATGTCTGAAGCTTCCTTTGATGATGCAGTTGGTCTCAATATCATTTCGAAGTTTTTTACAGCTGATGTTTGGGCTGCTTAATTTTCTATAAGTTGTGCGTACGAAGAGATGCAATATGAAGTGGAAGTGCAATTTGTGCAGGGAAACTCTGGATGCTCAATCTACTTGATGCGACTCATATGCCTGCTCTGGTATATTATTTGTGCACGTCCATCTAAAGCAAGTCTCACAAGTGCAGCTCCATGAGAAGTGCAGTAGAAAATAAATTGTCCTGATTGTTCTACTCCCATCCCTGTACAGATAGACAGTTTACTGCAACAAAGTTAGTGCAAGATGGGCAACTTGAAGACAGAGGGGACAAGTTGAGGTCACTTCAGTCCTTTGCAAAGTGTAACATCAGGATGGGGAGAGTTGATGCCTTTGCTTAGAATTTGAAATTTTGTAAGACCCTGCACAGTATGCAATAAAATGGATCCTGTCTGCTGGGATGGAGTTATAATGTTGGAGTGTCTTGCTTGCTTTCCTTCACGTGTGGGAGGTCGAGGTAATCTAATAAATCTGGATAGCGTTAAACCTGTCATCAACTTTCCCACAAGAGGGTTTCCAAGTGTCAATTTGCCCATAGATCTGTTTTCTGTGAATACTCTGCCTGTTTTACAGTAAAGAACCTGTAGACCGTTTCTCAAGTTTGGGGGGATTCTGTTACAGAATTGTCATAACATTAGGGGGGATTATTCTGGCTCATACTGTCAACATTGACAACGCATTTGTTTGGCGACAAATAAATGTCTTCACACATTATGGTGTTGCGCAAGAGGCGGAGTGAAGAGTCAAATTCAAATTGCGTCGGCGTAGCTTTGGCTGACACCACGGTCTGTAACCACGGTCCGGATGGTTAGGCATTAATACTAATCTGCAGAAAAGCATGCACACACTGCTATCACTGGCTATACAAGCACGCTTCGCAACAGTATATTAACGTCATGGCAAGCAACCAGAGATTACCTCATTATTTGCTTTTAGATTCACAAGTACGACACAAATGCGGGCCCGCGGCTCTAACTTCAACTGTCTATAACCACTACGTCATCTCCAAATGGCTGTGGTTATCACTGGTAGCGTAACAGCGTGACCTCTATACCTTCAAGTGGGCAGTAATGTTACCGTTGCAGTAACTTTAAAGGAGTACAGAGGGCCATCCAAAAAAATTTCAGATTAAGACATCTGATGAAAGTATGTGTGTCATTGTATCGAATAGCGCGAAAGGTTTTGATGTGTGCAATTTGTTTCCCAGGAAAAAACTCACATAAACATAGCTCCGCGCGTTCACCCTTAACTCGCCACTCCAGCTATAACGAGGATGAGGAGGTATAATGCCACATCACCGATGACGGTATAAGGAGACTCGTTCTGGTTCGCCGGTCAGTGGGGGTCAGCGCCTTGTCCCTTTGCCGCCGTAAACCTGTTTTGCCAGTTCTCCCGGAGAATTGGGGATAGAAGGAGCGGCCGAAGCATTACCGAGCAAGGAGAAAGGCTTTATCAGAACCCCGAACAGCCGAGTAGCAGACGACAGCGGAGTAGCAGACAACATTTCTCTAGGCCAATCAGCGAGCGTTCTCCTTATAGCGTCAGCGTGAGGTTCCAGGCAGATCACAGTCCTCAGCGCCGACGCCATTGCCCAAGCACAATCTGAAGACCCTGAGATCGCCCACCTTTGTAACGGTCATTCAACAAGCCTCAAACTTCAGGATTTGCCCTTGCCTGGCTGCACGCGGCCCGTTCTGTGCGACACTACCAATGCTGAGCCTCGTCCAGTAATTCCCGCTACCTTGCGGAAGGCTGCTTTTGACTTCCTCCATGGCCTCGCACACCCTGGAGTCCGCGCCTCCACGGCGTTGATTCTTCAACGGTTTGTTTGGCCAGGAGCGCGCAAGGACATCCGTCGTTGGGTGCGCACTTGCATTCCTTGCCAGCTCAGCAAATGCCATAGGCACACCGTGTCTCCTCTCGCCACCTTTTTGCCTCCCAGCGCCAGGTTCAGCACGGTCCATCTTGACATTGTCGGGCCTCTACCCTCATCACAGGGCCACCGTTACCTATTGACCTGCGTCGACAGATATACGCGCTGGCCCGAAGCCTCTCCCATGAAGGACTCGACTGCCGAGACCGTTGCGTTCCTGTCCACCTGGATTTCGCGCTTCGGCGTCCCAGAGGAAGTGGTCACAGACAGGGGACCGCAGTTTGAGAGCCACCTCTTCGCAGCCTTCCTGCGCCTCCTCGGGACCGAGCGCATTCGCACTTCCGCCTACCACCCGGCATGCAACGGCCTGGTGGAACGTTTCCATCGTCACCTCAAACAAGCCATTATGGCCCACGGTGATCGTGCGAGCTGGTCGGATCACCTCCCGTCCATCCTATTGGGCATCCGCGCGGCAGTTAAAGTCTATCTTGGCTGCGCTCCCGCCGACGTCTTTGTACCTTCATCCGTCCCCTGCACGGATCAGCCTGCTTACCTCGCCCGCCTATGAGACGAGCTTTTGCTACGCTTCAGTTCACCACGACCCGAGCGGTAGCACCATCACCTCCCTTCGTCCCGTCGGAATTGGGTACAACGTCCCACGTTTTCCTCCGGACGGATCGTCTTCGTCGCGCACTCGAGCCTCCGTATTCTGAGCCTTACAAGGTTCTGCGCCGTTCCCCCAAGACTTCTGTCATCGATGTCCACGGCCAACATCAATCTGTCTCCATCGACAGGCTAAAGCCTGCATTCATTGACCACGCTCCTGCCGTTTCCTCCCTCTCCGGACAAGCCTTTCCAGCGGCTCCTACGCCCGTACAGGTGAAGCACGTCACCTGGGGTGACCACGTACCCCATGCGCCCTCTCATCTGAAGACATAACCGTCCCGTACCGTCAGCACACTGAGAGGAGGGGCAGCTGTGGTGACTGCCGACGACGAAGCCGGCCAGCTGGCGCCGCCCACGCATCGCGCCTCAGCGCGAGGCCGTGCAGAATAAATCATTCTTTCGTTTTTGGGCTCGCTGGCCGGACGTGTCTCTTTTATCTCTAGCTGGGATAGTTTCCCACAAACTTATAGGGTGTTTTCACGTGACATCAAACGAACGCGTTCGGCCATTATAGTGGTGGTCACTTTTTCGGTGCGCTGCCGACATTATCTAGCATTTGCTCGAAAACGAGGCCTTGGATGGTATTTTGAAACCCGGTCGCGTCCGTACCGTTCTTTTACCCCAAAGACACCTTATTGTTGTTTTCACATTTTCATTTATGAAAACTATGGTTGGCACATTAAAAAAATACTGCGCTTTGTAATCTTTCAGTGCCGCTAGCACGAAAAGTGACCACCAGTGGGAGGAGCTTACGAGCATGCCCAATGTGACGTAGCAAGGGGTGTGCGAATCCGAATATTTTAAGTCTAATCGAATATTGAATCGAATATGAGGGAAAAAATTCCGAATACCGAACCGATATCGAATATTCGTGCAAAATTTACAATATGTAACTTTCGCACTGTTTCCATTTTGTAGCCCATGGCCTTAGTGTAATTTTTCTGGCATTAACTGTCGCAAGAGAGACATGCAATTCTTCTGTTTAAAGCTCCTACTCTTTAATTTTACATCAGAGTGCTTCCTGCTTTTCAGGTGAGCCTACACTTACATGGAGTACTGGTGTGGTTACCTTCATTTCAAAATTTTATGTCAGGCAGTAGCATATGTTATACGGATGAAGGCTGTAAGTGTTTCAGACAACCACAGGCCACTTTTGAAACAAACGAATTGGCATCCTGCCTCAGCTTTGCCCCCCCCCATGAACACCCTTTAGTTTCTGTGCTCTCACCCCAGGAAGTTGCACTGCTGAAATTTTAGACATAAAGGACGTCTTTCTTGTTTGTGAGCTGTAGTCATTACTCAAGAGTCCCAACTTTTTAAAGGCAACCTCACAAACATCAAATTAAAGTCTCCCGTCGATACCGCTAAACTGTATGTGGGAGGGGTGCCATCCCTTCCACAGGCGATGTTTAGAAAACTAAACACCGTCCGGCCCGTGTTGGTTCTACAGGTTCTGCAGCGAGGACAATTTCGTAAAGCAGGCTTTACCTACACGTATTTCCTTTTCCGAATCATGTGCAACATCATCATCACCATGTACTCCGAGCTACACAAACAAACCTGACCTGAACAAACACGACATGCCACCAAATTTCATCTGGTACGTACATGTTCAAGAGGCCACGGGGAAGTGGACCCTCAGTGTACGGTAAGGGACATAATTTACGGGACACTATAGAGGTTCAACCACTATGCTAATGCAAGGGAGTACGGGAGCTAAAGACACCAGAGAAGGGGAGAATTGTGCTACAAGAGCGTTCTTACACAACTAGGACAATGCCACGGACAAAACTAAAGGCTGTGCACCACAACCTAGGGAAGGTAAGACGGAAGCTCTATGCAACAAAGCAGGTTGTTTGAAGAAAGGAGAAGCGGATACAAAGCTTACAGCATCTAATCAGAGAACCGAAGCAGAGAAAGCTCATCTCATGGAACACACAGAACAACGGCTCCAGTTTTGTGGAGAGCTGACGCGATGAAATCCTGAAAGAGTGAAAAAAAAAAAAAAAACTACAGTACGCTTCCGTCTGGGAATGACAGTTTCAGGAAGTTTGCAACAGCGCTGAATTTTTATTCTCCACAGGCATTAAAGTTTCTGTCAAGCAAGTTCCCTGCTGACACCAGCAACTGTAAGAAGTTGGTTACAGGTTGTTGACACGAACTTCAATACCTATTAAGTGATAAGTACAAAGATGCTTCAGAAGAACGATTGTGTTCTATGACGATGGCATTAGAAAAAAATGTGAATTTGACCAAAAATCAGGCATGCATATCAGATACATGAAGTTTGGGCGCTTGCGATCTCCACAAGTCTGTGACTACGTGCTACTTGCAACAGACTCTTTAGTACTGATGGCTGTTGGTGTGGCATCTCGCTGGAAACTTCCTATAGGCTATTTATTTATAACAATGGATGTTCCGAAGAAGTCCTGCGAAGTCCCACAGACGCTCTTGAAATCCTAGAAGGTTGTGGCTTGCATGCTGTTGCAGTTATCTGCAATGGGCTGTCATCGAATGTGATAATGGCAAAACTCTTTGGCTGTAGAGTTCACAAGCCACAAGCTATGGAGCTTCAAATGTAATTTCCTCACCCAAAATGAACAGAACAGATCTTTGTATTTGATGCGGCACATGCACGAAGCTATAGAGGAATCTTCTTGGCGACAAGGGAACATATTCTACAGCTGCGAATATGTGTAGGTGATAGCCTTTTTTTTCTTTCAGAATTTGATTGTAAATGGATTCGCATCCTTTGCAGGTAGTTGAATGGGACTACACTGTTAAGCTTCACACTCTCCAAGCTGAAGGAGGGCTCCGTGCTGCTATCAAACTTACCATAATCAGTACAAAAGCCAAATACTGAAAGTGCGTCTGGCAGCACAGACCTTCAGTGCGTCGTAATCGTTTTCTAAATGTTTGTCGTCCTCGACAAAGAGTCTAGCCGCGTGCACGGTTTCTTGAGCCAGGGGCGTGGAATGAAGCACGACGTCCGAAATACTCCTGTAAGCGTACAACTCGTTGGAGCTGACAAGCTTGTTAGCATGAACGGTGACTGTCGTAAACATGCCGCTCAACAGATGGTTTATTGGGAAAACGACATCTTTCTCACTGAAAAAATGGCTAAGAAGCAAGTGAGACAAGAAGTAAAAGTTGAGATTTCGTGTTCCCTAGTCTTAGGGTTTTCCATTATGCGACATCTTTCTCGTCCATTTATCCTTCATCATCGCGAATGATGTGCACAGTCAAGGACATGAAGCTGCCATAGAGATCTAAGCATGCCCTTTGCAAATTTTGTATAGTAAATTCTATCACAGTGTTATTACCGGATAAAAGAGTTGGTACAAAGTATCTTCCACTCTGTATTGAACAGAAGGGGGTTAGAAGGTCATTATGATCAGTGTGCAGGGCTGCTCAAAAGCTCGTTTTTCATACAGGCTATTTCTCGGGACATACGAGAGAAAGAGAGAGAGAGAGAAAGAAAAAAAGGAACCATTCACAACAATTGACATTCAACTACACAGGGCACAAATCAAGTGAGAGCCAAGCAGAGCGTTTATCAGCTATTTATTTCAAAACGTCGGTACTCTGATGCATCGATCAGACTCACATACTATTAAAAATAAAATGGATGTCAACGCAAGTCTAATCAAATGGCATTTCCCATTAAATAGCTCATTTCACATTGCTGCATGATACCATGCTTTCGCTTGCATAATACATTGTCGTAGCCATTTCTCGCTTACTTTTATCGTGGAGTAAAAGATACCTCGTATACAGTTGATTGATGGCCGGCACACAACTGAGATTTACTTATGTGCGAGATGACCCAACGCCATCGCTAGAGATGGAAAGAGAACACGACTAGGTTTGCATAAATAATGCATTGTCTACAATCAAACAAACAAAAATAATTATTTGGTAAAAGTCATTCGTAGCCAGAAGACCGAGTGAATGTGAATTAGTGGTCATCTGTGCGCCCTTCACGCGTTGTCCATCCTGGAATTCTTCCACCTAGAACAGAGAATATTACGCAAATCATCACCATAATATTGCCAGGGCTCACTTTAAAGGGGCCATAAACAGGTATACAAGGTGCACATTTCTCCGTATTATATTATTGCAACTTAGGCTGTGAAAGCTCCTTGTCATTACTAGCACTCAAACCCAAAAGGCACTTGCATGCGGATAAAATGTTCACCATACACTTTTGCTTTTTAGCTCCGCCGAGCACTCTAACTTTACATCATTTTGACATGGCGCTTTCCTCACCAATTACGATCAAGGGCTCCAAGTATGATTTTATTTCACTCGCGGAAATTGATGAGATGAATGTGAGTCTAATTATATTCAAAATCCAAACTGTTACCACCTCAAACTAGAAAAGAAATGCATTCGATTTAGAAATGATACATGCTCTACGTTTTCAGTGCAGTAGCACGCAGCGCACTGTAAGTGCGCTATGCTTTGCCTGCAGGGGTTTGCTTGAGTTTGTATGGATGTCTTTCGGTCTGTCTATCACCAGCCAGTTTCCATGTGTTGATGGACATCATATTGGGAGATGCGAAATATATATAATTTCACGGTGGTGTACATGGATGATGGTGCAGTGCTCTCCAGAACCTTTCATGAAGACTTGGATCCAGTGGTTTACCCAGAATTTCGTCCTAGGGGGAGGGGGGTGCAGGGGGTGTCTGGATAAATCACTGCTTGGATCACTTGTCAATCGTTCTTGCCAGGATGAAGCAAGCGGTGTTAACGATCAACCCTCGCAAGGCACACCATGCGTCACCCACCCAACTTCATGGTGGATGGGTGTACAATCAGTCCTAGTGATGCCAAGTTTCTGGTTCCAGTCATGTAAACCTGTGTTTGTGCGCATCCTTCCTTATTTATTTTCCCCCTAGTCTCAGGTTATCCTTATAAAGGATATCCGCCACCAGCTCGCTTGCTTTACTCTCTTTTTTATCGCTACCTTATAACTTGTGTTCATAGCATACTTCTGAACCCTTAGAATCCAGTTAGAATCCAGTAATTTCGCATTTTGGTAGGTGCACGTTACAGTCGGGGGGCGCGTTAATTTTGAGTAAATACGGTTCATCTGCTCTATCTGGCGTTTGATGGTACCCATCAAAAGTAAATTGAAATGTTCCATCAAATTAAAAAGTACCAATTTTTGGAGTCTACCTTCCATCTTCCATGTGCAAATAATACTAATACTACCATTAAGAGAAGGCAGTAATGTCTTTTATGACCAATGTTCCAGTATCTTAACTGTATCTTCAGGACTTTTTCAATTACTTACTACTCTGCTTTAATAACCTGCAGAGTTAAAAAAATCGGACGGCTACTGTATTGCATCTTAAGTGCGTTCTCTCTTCAGTATTTAGTGTGGTGTATATATTTCTATAGTATATTCTACGTGTCTGATCCTACCCTCAGTACTTAATTAGAACAGTATAACCTCGTTAAAATGTACCAGTGTAAGCCGTAGTTCCGCTTTAAAAGTACTCGAGCTAAGTCAGTGACAGGGGTGTCATTAAATCCAATGCACTGCATTCAATGACCAGTTAGCTGCAGTGGTTTTTCGCGTACGTGTCATTACGGCCTCCACTTTGGTGTGTACAGGTTAGAGAAACTGAGTAATGGTTTCAAGCATGTGGCCAATTATGACATTTTCCGTTTGGTGCCTTCAGCACAGCAGAGCATTCCTTCTTTCAAAGTGCAAGGTCAGGCGAGGTCAACGCAAGAACACCTTGAACGTCTTCCTCCCCCAATAATGCCTAGCCAATCAAGATGTGGCCTTCATAAACCAGGAAATGGATGACGCCAGGGAAAAGTGTGGCGGCACCAACATGTCACCAAGTGAAGATGGGGAAAGTGTGGAGTGCCGGCCAGTCAAAATAACTGATTTCTGCCAATCAGCATGAAAGGATTAGGACTGTGCAGATTTTTTAAACTGCATAGGGTAGAGTATCAGTCCTGGCGATGAAACTCCTCATTCACCATATTGAAAGAAAATTGCTGTTTTGTAAATTGCCTCTCAGGTGGTGTTTCCACCCATCAGCCGGCATGTGGGTATGGCGTATGTCCGATCTTTAGTTATGCCGTAGTACCAATTTGTACACACTTGTATCGCGTACACCACCGGTACACTTTAACGAGGTTCTGCTGTTTATGTACATATTCTAAATACTTTTTGTATTATCTTATCCATATCTTACGTAAGCTGCTAAACCAGAAGTTTCAATATTTCTTTACGGTACATACCTGCAGAGCGCAAGTGATTTAAGGAGGCCAACATGCGAATCATGAAGGTAGCAGGTACAGTAATTGTGTCTTTCGTCTCCTCGAGCATCACCTCATTGCGCTTGATCATCTGTGAAACAATAACATAAGGTATTATACATTTGGTGGAGCAGGTCTATCAAGGAATGACAGAAACACTGATCCCAACAACATCAGGATGATACTGTGGTTCCTTCTACTATTTTATTCAGAATGGTTCCACACAATTCTAGAAACCTCGCTCATATACCCTCTATAAACCAAACTAAAATAAACTCATGACCAGGAACCCCCAATTTCACTTACAAAAATACCCCAATTTTGTGCTAAAACATTGAAAATTATGCTTTTTTAAACATACTATTGCTCGCACGCCAACATAATTACGCCGTCCTGTGACAACTGTCTACGTGAATGGCAAGATCGACGTTTCTTACAATAAAAATTGCTTCCAATCTGGCTTCATGTATCCCAGTACTTACAACCCTCAAACACGCATCTTCTCATACTTTCGTAATTTGTATCGAAATGTAACTTCTCTATAATGTGTCAATCTCACTGGCGTATGTCACAACTCAGTCACTACACTGCCCTGTGGCAACTGTTTATGCAAATGGAAACATGGACATCTCTTACAATAAAATTTGCCTCCAATCTGGCTTCATGTATCCCAGTACTTAGACCCCTCAGTGACCCCTCACCCCTCAGTCTTCTCATGTTTTCGTCATTTGAATCCAAACATAACTTCTCTAAAATCCGACATTCTCACTGGCATATGTCACCACTCAGTGACATACGCTGCCCTGTGGCAGCCGTTTATGCAAATGGAAACATGGACATTTGATAGACTGAGCCACATCTTTGGAACTGAAACAACACCTTTAATGTGGCTATTACAAAACGAAAAAAGAAATAAATCAAAGAACGAGAACAAAACACATCAAACAACAACAACTTTGTTACAAGATGATGACTGAGGAGTTTCATCGCCAGGGGTGAGACTCTACCCCATTGCTGGTGGTGATGCGGGGAATTAAATAATGAGCCTCTTCACAATAAGGAGTGAGTTTGATGATAATGATGCATTGTATTACTGTCTGGTTGTTTTTCGTTTACTTGGTTCTGGAAACCTGTTTTATTGTATCTGTTCTCTTGGGTTGTATATATACTTGTGTCGGGCTTAGTTGTGTAACCTGAAGAAGTGCAGTCTCTTGAACGAAAGTTCTTGTTCAAATAAATCTTAGTTGCTCCTAACCGTTTTTCATGTTACGTAAGGACTTCAGTGAAGACTTCAATGATTGATACCTGGATATCAGCTGTTTTCTCAGTTTATAGCTCCACTTTTTTTAGCAGGACTGAACATAAAAGTTTCGGGGCATGGGGCAGCCACCCTCTAAATGAGAGAAAGATTTTGCAACATTGTCAACCATTGTTAATATTTAAATGGAATTATCATATAGATGTGACTGAGAGTACTTCTGCACCTGGATAAACTGTGCAGTAGACCTTTGTATTTTCTTTATATTTTCGGACAGAGCACTATATTTTGGGACCCAGACCGGTGATACATATATTGCAAGGAAGGTATAACGATTTATATGCTGTTAATTTACTTCGTTGCTCCAAAGCAAAATTTCCTTTTTCATGCCCAAAGTCATTGAGTAGCTTTAGAACATGTGTTTAATATGACTGTCCAGATCCACTTTACAATTGTTTCTAATAACTGAACCACTGTATGCAATAGGGGGATAAGCCTACTTATCCGCTTTTTAGTACTTTTGCTGCAATAACATCTCCATACCTCAATGCACCTGCCAAAGAAAATTTGGGACTGTATTGCTATTTCTCGACCCGCTACAGTAGGGTAGGAAATGGGACATGCATGTGTGTCAGTGGGACAGACTCTGGGATCAGCCTCCTTTTTCCACACACGCATATAATGGTGTAGCTTAAATTTTGCTACGGTGAGGACATATTCGACCTCCACTTGAGAAGCATGTTCTCCACATAGATTGAGAAGTTACCCGTCAAAAAGAACTCGTTACGAGTTAAGTTATGAGTAAGTTAAGTGAAAAATGTACTAAGTTAACAACAAAGTTCTTCAGACTGAATGGTAACTCGCAGCTACTGAGTTACTTAAAAAAAGAATGAGTTGCTTCCAAGTTACTTTGAACACAAAATAGCATTACGCATTTGCAGCAGTTGAGTTAGACCTTGAGTTGCCTGCGGAGGAGTGCAACACGCTTAGATCGTTTTCGTTCATATCCAACATTAGACCTCTCCCCGTTTGTAAACAAACGACGTCATAGTGTTCGACAGCTCCACAAATTTGGAAGAGCTGAACAGCGCTCGAAGCCAGAGGTGAACAAGGTCGCGCCCGAAAGCCACGGTCTTGAGGGGATGGCCCCTGGAAGGGACACATCCTTCGGTCCTACTTTTGTTTTAATGGGAGGCAGCAAACAAGTGCCCATTCATGGAACCCAGCCCTCTCCTTCCGACCTCAAGAATAGTAGTAGTTGTGATAAAGACGGGTTCCAGATCCGCCCAATTGAATTCGTTCTCGATATAATTGCTCCTGTATTAGCTTTTATTTTTAACGAAATAATTTATTCCGGTGTGTTCCCAAAGGACATGCAAATTGCAAAAGTGGTCGTTTTTCATAAAGGTGGGGACCCTAATGTTCCCAGTAACTATATAGGCCCATATCAATCTTTCCAGTATTTTCAAAGGGTTTAGAGAAATTCATCCATAGCCGTCTTTTAACAAAGAACTCCACGCTTTCCGATCCTCACTTTGGATTTAGAAAGCAACGCTCGGCAAAACTAGCTCTTCAAAGAAAAACTCATTACTCTCGGTCTGTTCATCTATTTCACCAAGGCTTTCGATTTACTGAATCACGGTGTTCTCTTCTTAAAGCCTGAACACTACGGTATCCACGGTGTTCCATTAAATTTAATACGCACTTATCTTCAGCATCGCAAACAGTTTGTTGGGGCAGTGTTCGGGAATACACAACATCACAACCGGTGTACCACAAGGGAGCATTCTTGGGCCACTGCTTTTCATTATCTATGTGAACAACATGTTTGCCTTATCGAACCACATTAAGATAGTAGCTTATGCTGATGACACCGCCCTATTCCTGCAAGGAAAGTGTCTCACAGATTTAACAACAAAGATGAACAACTTTCTTATCAACCTTCTACGTGTGGTCTACAAAAAATTATTTTATAATTAAACCCCTTCAAACCAAGGCTGTTGTTTTCCACCCACTGCATAAGGCTATTTCCTGGTCCGAATCTATTGTTATCAGTACAAGCACGATAGATTTTGTCAAGGAGGTGAAGTCACTTGGCATCTGGTTCACTGATACAATGTCGTGGGATAAACACGTCGGTTACATCACTAACAAAATATTGTGCGTGATCGGCATTTTAGGTCGACACAGAAACGTCCTTCCAACTAAAGCAAAAGTTATGACCTATAACGCACTGGTTTACCCTCACCTCACATACTGTCACCTAGTTTGGGGAACCACAACACAAACAAATCTTGAAAGGTTACTTTTGTGTGAGAAGAAGGTACTTCATCACATAGCAAACATTCCCTTTTTACATCCAACAGGATCCCTCTTCACGAAATTTAGCATAATCAGAATTATGGATCTCTATAAGTACCGTATGTCCATTACATATGTAACTTCAGTAAAGCAAAATAATCGCATCTTTCTAGCCCTAGCCAATTTAACCGTGAGATTAACCTCTTATTCACTACGCTACAATGAGCCCTACTTCACACCGTGTGAACGAACTAATTGTGGGTCACAGTTGGTTTCATATAATCTTCCACCACATATCAATTCCCATATCCAAAACAACATTAACATCAGCTGTCTTTCAATTCGCTCCATGAAGGCCATGTATGTTCACTAGGATAGTCATATTATTTCGTGTGTTCTCATAGCTTTTTTGTTTTATGCATCTTAATGCATAGTTTTCATTACCATTGTCTCACTCCGTAATTCGTCTGGTTTGCTATTTGTCACTGCTGTTCGCTTTGCATTGTCTGGTTTGCTATTTGTCATTGCTTTGTTGTATCTGTCGAGTGTACAAAAGGGACTCAGACCTCATCAAGCTGCAGTTTTTGCAGCTTTTTGTCTGTATCCCCTCACCAAGTGTCATTGGTGAAATAAATTATTATTATAATTATTTGTTTCGATTTCAGTCTGTCTACCAATGTCATGATGACGTTTCTCTGGTAGAGATCTATTCGAACGCTTTGCATCTTACTCCCTGTGGGCGTACAAAGGTTCAGCTTCATTTCAATGGCAGCGGTTCTTACTTCCTGAATAAAATACTGTAATTGATTGAATATCACGTTTTATGGCAAAAAAATGCCACGAAGGAACCGGAGAGAAACCAAGAAAATATGTGGACGGGAGTGAAAAGCGAATTAAAAGTAACTTGGAACTTAACTTACTTTGAGAAAGTTACCTGAAAAAGGAACGATGTCCTCTGAAAGTTACCACGGCACAAAAGTAACGAGTTAAGTTACAAGTTACCAAAAAAAAGGAACTTAGTTACAGTGCATAATGTAAAAACCCCCGAGACTAGGGAACACGAAGGGACAGACACAACATGAAGTCTCAATCATTACGTTAGAGTAACGAGTTACCTCAAACTCTGGTTCTTCATACATCACGTGACCGTGTCAGCAGTTCTACTGACTGTTGTAATCGGAAAAACATGTGTGCTAACGTAATAAGTCATATTATGCTGGACATCTTGGACATTATTTTCAAGACTGTGCTCCTTTAACAGCACGATATGCCCAATCCCTGCTGCTCTACTGCACAAAGGTGACTTTGCCCCAGCTGGCATCACCATCAAAGTCAGACTCGTGAAAAGTATTATTTCCATTTATTATTTTTATTTGATTATTATTTTTTCAGTTTATTTATTTATTTATTTTTTTGCATGAAAATCCTATGTGTGTGATGTTAGATGTGATGTTAGACTGGAGAAGAGGATATGACATGTTCCTGGATTTTGTTCAATTTCTACTATGTCACACACCTGAAAATGATGACAACAGGATATGCATGTAGAGCAGACACATACATATATGTTACACATTTTGCATTTGCATTATTTGAGAAAACCCAGCTTTAATTGCCTTACCAAATATTGACTCGAAATTTTCTCGGTTTGAGATTCTTCAACTTATCCCCTTATTCCGTACAAAAGTTCTACTTCACCAGAGTATTTATAAAGCTTGAAAAGCAAAGCAAATAAAGCATTCGTGTTTCCTTTTTGTCAGGCATTTCTTCACCATATGGAGTCGATAGGGTGCAAAATTTTGCATTTTGATGATATTGTATTGTGAGCTGTACGTGCTCACTTTATGAGATCCTCGATTTAACGAATTTCTTGAAATAATTATCTGATTTGCATATACGCCCCCTCGTTGTAGTATCAAGGGTTAAGGGTTGCCATGGGCCCAATTCGGAAAAAAATTATGCTGTAAAATTAAAGGAGTTTGTGAGATTCCCAGAAAAGCTTACCTCTGCTGCCTTCTCTGCATCAAAGAATGGTTCCTCTCTAAGTGGAGCCCACAGCTTAATGTCATAATCAATGCCACTCGATGCCAAGACTGAAAACAAATGTCCTTAGTAAATATACGAGGACATTTTCACGTTAAACGGATAACATACTTGGGTCAAAAGGATGTGGCTGCAGGCAATTCACCACATGATGGTCGGCTTCCATGATCATTACCAAATCACAGGTCTCTTTGTCCCAGATGAATATGTGGCCACAGTCTGAGCCACTCATGACAAAATCATTGCCCCAGAATGTGGCCTCCTTAATCTGGAAATTGAAAGGAAGCATTAATGCTTTATAGAATCTATACAGAGCATTATTATTGAGAATGTCCGGCCCACAGTTGTTGCCAGTCATAATAAAGCCTGGTCTCTACAGCTGATTTGTCATTAGATCTGGTGCCCCAAACCAATTATTTCACACTTGTAAAGAGCACGCTTCCTGAGACACTGGTGCTGAAAGCACCAAACAACAATAAAATACGACGAGACAATCTAACCACCCACAATATTGCAAAGAGTACACCAACATGATGTACAAAATACAATACTGAGAACACAATGGACTTCCTCCGTGCAAAGAAAAGCTAGCTCATCAATACTGAGTGTAGGTCTCCCCCATGAACATAATAATGAAGGATCCTCAGATTTATCGAGATTAGCTCGCGTGCTGCATTTATCCAAGGCACCGGGTGCTAACATAAGGCCAGAGTGGAGCAGAAAAACAAAAAAGTTTCTATGCCAAGTTGAGACAAAATAGACAAGAAAGATTAAAGGGAATGCTCATACCAAACATCACTATGCTGTACGTCTTAAAGGAGCAATGAGGCGACATTTAATAGAGCTCCAAACCCTGTCTCATCTATCAAGCAGGAGTCACCATGCGAAACATTTGTGCACATTTTAACTGCACAATAAAAAAAAAGAAACAGTCAGAGAAAACAGATTCAAATATCTGACACAATGCCCGTGTGCGTTAGAGAACACATCCAAATTTTTTCTTTGTCTCTTTCTTCTTGGCTCATGCATTGCTTATACCTGCATGAGCTGTTCTACATTATGTAAGAAGACCACGTTGGGACATTCCCTTTTTCTGCGATACGCTCTTTTCACGAGTAAAGATTTTATACAGGCTTCGGAAGCAGAGGCCTCGCTCACACTGTGTAGGTCATCTGCACTCATTGCTCCCTATGGGAGCTCATTTTATTCATAGCAGAACACGTTGAAAAAAAAAAAAAAAAAGAAATTTTAAGGTCACCCCAGTGGTCCTTTAAAGGAGTAGGGTAAGCAGCATTACCATTGTCCTAGAATTCCTGTGTCCCATATAACGCTTCTTGACCCTCGGCTGTGGCACCCTTTCCATTTCTTGATCGGCATCTTCATGTTCTTCTTTCTGCAGCCGAAGTTCCTCTGCCATAGCACGTAGGACACTATCTGAGACCCGACTCCTTCTGTAAGAGGAGAGTCTCACACTCTAGAAAACATTTTGTGACTCCAAGCGCTTAACACTCACTGGATTCTGGACCGTGCCCTATTAGGTCTCGTTGTGCTAGATTCATGAGATGTGTCTGAGCTTCTGCAACATAAAGTGGGAGAAACATTAGTCTGGGAGATACCCGTGATCCAAATCCCTGTTGCAAAATAAACTGCTGGAAATAAATGCTTCGTGGTCCCCTGATAAAAAAAAGAAAACTACCCAGAATGCACAATCGGAACAATCCGGGGTAGTTGGTATAGGTTGGTTCGTGTAGGGCTGTTGGTATACGATGACGAATAGCAGCAAGGAGACAAGGACAGGGTAGAAGTAGACAGGACTCCTGCAGTTGTCCTGTCTACTTCTACCCTGTCCTTGTCTTCTTGCTGCTATTCATCATCATATACCCAGAATGCACAGCTGTGTGCGGGAAAATGGAAACAGCGAACTTAGACTAACACGGAAAAAAAAATGCACACACCAAACTTGAACTTAATAATAAACCAACCAACATGCTGTTCCGGTGCATCCACCCTCCTAAACATAACGGCTGCTAAAATGTAGCTTTTGTTCGCTAAAAAAACTTTGACAGATATGGAAAAGTCATGAAGCTGAAAGGCTAATTAGTAGTGATATGGGATTTTTAAACACGCTATGTCATCTTACGAAGCAATCGAGAATTTACTTTCTTTTCGACATGAGCAATGTTGCAACTGAGAATATCGTGGCCCTGCCCTCTGGATTTCGGAGGAATATGAAAACCTTGAGAGAACTGATGTACTGAGGCTGGAACAACATAGAAGGGACAATCACATACAAGGCCTCAAGTTGCCTAAGAAATTCATCTTTCATCATGAATACCTTGTAGCGAAGGGAGACCTCTCTATCCTCCTCTCCACTTTCTATCCTTGAGTGTTAAAGGGGCCCCAAGTGTCGGCGCTATTTCTTACACGTTTGTGATCTTCCTAGAATAACTTGCAGGCCAACAGAGATGCTACAAAAATTTAAGCATATTACTAATGAAGCAGTTAACAAAGAATGATCACGAGTGAAACATATAAAAACTGTAAAATTGTACCTTTAAAGAGACTGTCGCATCCGGCCCAGTTAAACAGTTATTTCCCAAACTATAGTGCCATATTTCTGCTCGTTCATCAACGACAATAACGCCAAAATCTGACGCGGACTGGAGGAGTTTCTGCGCACAGCACTCATGTAATGCATGGAAAGAGCAGAAGATGGATGTTGAAAGTATGTGTGCATTGCCTATCTGGAAATCTTAAAAGTGTCGCTTTGATAAGGTCAATCAGGGAGCGACCGGAACGGGAATGGCATCTGCAGGTCACAGAAAGTCTGTGATCGGCTCGTGGAATGTCCCTTCTGGGTTAGATCCCTGTGGAACAGGTGACAGGAAACAGGTGGATCAAGTACGTGGTTTTTATGGCGCATCATCGTTGCATGGGACGAAAGCCGTCGGAAGATGATGAAATTTGGCAGGTATGCGGGCCAGTTTTCTTTGAATTATGCGGTCAGATAGCAACGCGCAAAAATAGGACCGCAGCAATCTTTCGAATTAACCAGAATTTCGAATTAAGCAAGATCGAATTAGCGAGGTTCTACTGGCATTGTGGTGCAAATGCAAAGCAGACAAGCTTGTAGACAATTGCCTGTTCTGCACTCCCATACGTGTGCTTGGCTATGGCATCATGGTGTTACTATAGCTGGGGCCTCCTGTGCTGCAATCTTTAAATGCACGGACTGCCACAAAGAAAATCCTCATGCAAAATATAGATCCAATGCAGACAAAAAGCACAGATGCGCAAAACAGACGCAGATGCACATATCGTACAAATTTAAACGTCATTTGTTTAAATTAATATGTAAGCTGTTTTTGGAAGAGAAACCTGGCCAAGTAGGCTGTGAACATACAAATGTTCCTAGGGTCCATTTAATAATCACCTGACATGTACATCTACTACTAATTATTATTTTTCTTACTTTTTAATAAGTGCTAGAGAATAGTTTTTTGAGTTTGTCATAGTGGACATTCACGAGCGAAGCGTGTTCACAGGCTTCACTATATGGTGGGAAAACACCACCACATTCTACAGGGCCAAGAACCAGCCTGCTTGACAATTCCTTTCACCTGGCCAGCGCTATCTGTTTATCACCATTTGCTAATGTCTCGCTTCCTTAAAGGACAACTAATGTACAAAAATTCCTCTTCACAATATGAAGAATTCCACCATCACGACAATTATGCAAAAGGAACGAGATTCACCCGTTGGCAAGTATGTAATTAAAATGTGAATAAAGGAGTCAATTTCGACATTCCTCCTTCTTAACCCCAACATCACCCCAAGCGCATCCAACTGTCAAAAGAAATATATTGCAGGAACATCCCCTTCCCACATTTCTTTGTTCAATCAACGCAGTATGAGGTGAGCTCCGTCTTGGCTGTCACTACATGTAGGGATTAGGAATGCAACGATATCAACATTCTTATTGATACGATCGATATTTTATGTCTGCAATCTTATCGATACTTTTAAAATATCGATATTCACGTAGATACGAATATTACGGTAGAACCTGTATAATTTGATCTCGCTTAAGTCAAAAATAAATAAATTAGAATCATTGCTGCTGTCCCGTCTTGGCGTGTTACAATCTGACCACATACTTTGACGAAAGCTGGCCCATATCCCACTTAATTCGTAAGTTTCCCACAAAATTTCATAATCTTACAACCATTGGCTTACAACCTACGCAACGATGAGGTGTGTTAGAAACCTCGTGCTTGCTCCCTTGCTGACTTCACTTTCCCAGCCGCAAATCAGTGCAACCTCCTCGCTCTTCCCTGCCACACAGCATCCAACCTGTGCTGCCATTATGGATTATGCGAACCGTATTTTGGCTCGCTTTCGTTTCGTGCTTTTATTGAGATCCACTTCAAAGTCCACCTCTTGTCTGTGGAGACAGACTGCAGGTCTAGTACAAGATGCTGACGATGAAGAAACAAGTACCGATCATCGCAGCCACGAGATCTGCAATGTGCTGTAAGCTCCTGCTGGGTCTTTCGAAGAGTTCGCCAGAACAGACCTGTGCCGCAACTCTCACGGGAGACATCGTTCAAAACACGGTGCGTACGAATGAACAGAATGATGACAGCGGCTATAAATCAGCCTGCGTGCTGTTGTTTTCGGAGCTTGTAAAGCCTACGGCATGCGCTGCAATGTGATGGACTTTGTAGCCCCTCCTGAACGAACGGTGACATACGATTTCGTTTTCGGAGAGCGGCAGACAAATACCTGCGAGTTCTTCAGCAAATAAATATATTTTATTTCACCGTGTGCTCAGGTTCACTTAATTCGAACGCCCACTTCATTAAAAATTTTTTTGCAGTCCAGACGGCTTGGAATTAATGAGGTTCTATAGTATCGCTTCGATGTAGATATCGATATGAATGCTGACAGAAATATAAGTAATTGGGCAGCTTCTGTGCGCGGACGGGATATCAAAAAAGGGACGGGTCAACGAGCTTATTAACCAAACTTGACAGCTTGTTCCCTCTCGATGTGGTTTCGCCACACAATGCCAATATTTCCCGTAAATATGTGACGCACGTTAGGGCAAAACTTTTGTTGGTTTCAAAAAGTTCGTGGACCATCTGGTGCTGCATTTCGTGCCAAATGACGCATTGGAATGTGCAGAACGACTTCACCGAGCGTGCAACGTACACAGCAGTTGAAACCGAAGATTTTCTCTTGCTGGCATGGCTCCATATTTGCAAACAACCATTCCTCCAAGAACAAAGGAGGAGGAGACGGAGGCAGGCGAGCTGGTGCTATGGAGGGCTAGTGATGCAAATCCTAACAGGGTAACATCCTTTGCACTGACCGAAATTCTTGCACTAATTATTCCCCAATCTTTCTGATACGATAATTAAGTACATATCCTCATTGGTCCTCATAACACACATTATTTGTCAGTGTCTTTGTCACGTGCCTCAGTGGTAACGAGCATGGAAGATAATAAAACAAGAGAAACTTTTTTCAGTAGTTCAAGTAATAGTGTGACGGCTTTTCAAACGTCGATACATCGATATTTCTTTTAAAAATACCAATATATCAATAACATATTGTTTTTTAAATCGAATTTATCTTGATTTTACTTTTTTACTGTTGATCTTTATAGATATCAAAAATGTAAATATATTTTTACAAATTCACGGGGACGCATCTCTAGTAGCAGAAGCTTTCGCAAATACTGCTACGCAAGATAACAGGAACAGAATCAGCGCTTCAATGTGATCAAGCACACAAATGACAGCCCCCACCCCAATGCACAAAAAACAAAACTTTACGAAACAGAGGCTATAACTGCATGAAGCCCTGCCAACTGCGAGTGGAGCATAGCACCGTTATGTGATTATCAAGTCCATCTCTTAGTAATGTTATACTGTATGTTTCACAATGCTATTCCAGGCACAAAATATGGTTTCCAGTGAGACAATTCTTGAAAAAAATCCACGCCTTATCTTCATTGAAGGTGGGACATCTCGTCACTACAATGTATCCATTCATCATTTTGACGTGAAGCTCCTCATTACACACACCGCGTAAATCAATGTGCATCGGAAAATAGCGTGCACTTGTTATTCTTCCTGCATTGCATTGCGTGCATATTCAAATAATGAGCATTGAGTACAGAATATATTTGCTTCCACTGGCTTATGAGACCCACAGACACCAACCACTTTAGAGCCCCCTTAACCTGTAAGAGATCCCCATGGGCTTACCTGAAAGCCTAACCCGGTCTGGCTAAAGCGTGTCTTCTTTGTTTTTAAATCAATCTCATGCTTGACAGTGTGAGTGGTCAGATTGGGCCTGTCATGTGCTGCACCATTACTTGTTAGACATAGTGTAACTGTTGATATCGAGGTGTCTGTGATCAAAGGTAGCTGAAACACACACACAAAAGAAAAGGAACACCACCAATAAAATAAAAAGGTTAAAAATGCTTATTCAGTGCACAGTCCTATTTAGCACTGTTGCGTTATGAATTACAGTAGAACCTCAGTAATTCGATCTCGCTTAATTCGAAATTCCGGTTACTTTGAAGGATTGCTGCAGTCCCTTCTTCGTATGTTGCAATCCGACCATAACTGGCCCGCTTAATTCGTAAGTTTCCTACCAAATTTCATCATTTACCATCGGCTTCCAACCCATGCTACTACGACTTGCCATCAAAACGACATGCTTGCGCCCTTGCTGATTTCCCTTTTCAGCCGACAATCACGCGGCACAACCTCTCCACTCCTCGTGCTTACCTGCCACCCAGTGTTCCAGCTGTGCTGCCATTATGGATTGTGCAAACCCTATTTTGGGTTGCTTTCGTTTCGTGCTGTTGTTGAGATCCATTTAGAAGTCCATATCTTGCCCGCAGGCTGTGGCAACAGCCAGCGTAAGCCAGGTGAAGTACAGGATGCTGACGATTAAAGAAAAAAGTGGCGATCATCTCAGCAGTGAGATCTGCAACGTGGTGTAAGCTTCTTCTAGTGATGCAAGCTCCGAGGAGGGCTTTGCATATTTCGAAGAGTATGCCAGGATAGAAGACACAGAACAGACCAGTGCCACAACTCTTATGGGGGACATTGTTCTGAGTATGCCTCTCACACACACCAACAGAGTGACGACGGTGTCTCCTTTTTGGAAGATTGTTGAATGGCGCGTGCAGCAATATGATGGACTTCGTAGCATTCATAGCTTATCTTGAATGAACAGTGACGTGCGATGTCATTTTCAGAGAGCAGCAGACAAAGCTTGATAAGTGAGTTCTTCAGCAAAAAAAAAGAGTAAGATATTTTCCTTCACCATGTCCATAGTTTCGCTTAATTTGAACACCCGCTTCATTCGAAATTTTCTCGCCATCCGGATGACTCCGAATTAATGAGGTTCAACTGTACTTGCCTTTACCACAATCCTGTGTGTGACGGGGTTAGGATTACACATGACAGGCTGGGCAGGATCGGGTAACCTAGAAACCTTTCGAGCTCGTTCCAGGCACAGGCCAAGATGCCTAGAAATATTTCATGTTAACGCCCGGCAGGTATAATAATATTTATTTTACTTTACTGCTACTTAAAAACAATAAATAAATAAAATATGGCCCACATACTGATCTAGCATGTGTTGGACTAATCAGACCTTGGGATACTGGAACAGAGTAAAGGTATGTGGGACTGAATTGAAACAGCTGTGAAGAGACATATTGCTAAACTAGGTATAAATACGGCCTTCGTTTTCGGGTTAAACCCTGTGTTTCACGATAGTCCCCCTCCCGAACAAGTTCTCAAGAATTTGGGTACAACCTGATATCTACCTGAAGTCCTCTTCAACTTGTCGTTCTAGGAGAACCATCAAAAAAGTGGATCATAGTATCAGCAAGGAGGGCTATTTGTGACAATCTATTTGTCCTCCTTTTATAACCGCCTCCTGCAGAAGCTTTTGTGGAGCTCGGGCAAGTGTTGGAATACCGCAGTCATTCACTGCCCCAGTTTCGAGCAGAAATATAAAGATTATTGTTTCTCATCCAAGTGTCACAGCAGTGGCTTGTTTCATATGCCTTTCATTTCATACGGAAATTCCCCAATGCCATATCAAATACAGATCATACAGCCCCATTTGTCCCCGAATTCTTGTGTGTACGAGGGTGGTTCCATAAGGTTCCGGCCTGAGGTAGAAATGCGCACGAATTTGAAAATGCGATTAAGGACGCGTGGCGCCATCTGTTGGAGGGCCAGAGCACCACCCTCAACCCTCTCCATGCATTTGTCGGTTGGAGAGCGGCATTTCAAACAGCCAGGGTGCGTTCTTCAGTTAAAATGGAAAAAAATTGAGTACCGTGCTGTGATAAAATTCTTGACAAAAGAGGGACTTTTGCCTAAAGAAATTAAAGTGCGACTGGACAACGTGTACAGGGAAGTCGCTCCGTCGTACGCAACAGTAAAGGACTGGGCTAAGCAGTTTCGACTGGGGCGAGAGTCCTTTGAAGATGATCCACACGATGGTTGTCCAGTGGAAGTGGTGACACAAAAAAATTTGTCTCTTGTCGAGGAGGAAGTGCTGAGCGACAGGCGTCTGAAGTTGAAGGAAATCTCAGAAAGGCTAGGGCTTTCCAAAACAACCGTTTTTCGCATCATCGGCGAGGGCCTTCACATGAAAAAGGTCAGTGCGAGATGGGTGCCACGACTTCTCTCGTCAGTTCAAAAGCAACAGCGTGTCGTCTGTGCCAAAGAGTTTTTGGAGCTCTGTCAAGAGAACGAAGAAGAAATATTGAAGTCAATTGTCACAGGGGATGAGACTATGGTGCTCTACTATGATCCCCTTTCGAAAAAGGAGTCGATGGAATGGCGCAAACCAGGAAAAGCACCCTCAAGAAAAGCCAAGGTCACACAATCCACAAAGAAGATCATGGCAACAATATTTTGGGATTGTCACGGGATCCTCCTCATCGACTTCAAAGAGAGGAACACCATAGTGAATGCGACTTATTATGCTTCACTCCTGCACCGACTGCGAGACGCCATCAAGGAAAAGAGACGCGGCAGGTTGAGTAAAGGTGTCCGGTTGCTCCAGGACAATGCCCCTGTCCACACGGCTTCTGTTGCCAAGGCTGCACCGAAGGAGTGCGACTTCGAAGAAATCCACCACCAACCCTACAGTCCAGACTTGGCACCGAGTGACTACTTCCTGTTCTCAAACTTGAAGAGGGATCTCAGAGGACGGAGATTTCAAAACGATAGTGATGTGCAAGAGGCAGTTTTCCAGCATTTTGCGGACAAAACTTCGGACTATTTTTTCAAGGGTATAAGAATGCTGGTTGAAAGGTGTCAAATGCAAAAAAAAACTGCATCGAAAGTCTCAAAAGTGCATCGAAGTTAAGGGTGCCTATGTCGAAAAGTGATCACTTGTTTCGCCTCTATTACTATCAAAAGTTGGTCGGGCCGGAAACTTATGGAACCACCAAACCAAGTAGCATCCGACGTTTCCCTCCCAAATTTCAAAAATCATAAAACTCGAAAACGAAGAACCCTAAGCATCCAGAGGTCTTTTTAAAGTCAAACAGTTGAGCTTATTGACCTCTCTTTCTTTGCAGAGGTAAATCTTGAGAGTATCACCAAGATGTGGGTTGCATTTGCACAGGTACTACCATAATTTCATGCGTATTTGCCAAATTGCACAATTTATTTTTCTCACAGATGCACTGTGGCTTCTCTGACGACTATTTTCTCCTGGTATTTTCCCCATATGCCGGTTTTTAGGGAAAGACTGACAGTATCTATGGAACAGCACCGCCCTGCCAATGCACAAATAATTTTTTATCATGGGCGTGTCCACACTAGAGTAGACCGACCTTCTTGGTGCCTTACCCCAAGCTGCTTTAACGAAAGTGGTTACAGTGATGACTCATGTCTTCTGGATGGCCACTGGCCCATCGAACCATGAAGAACACACAGCAAAAGCACAATCCGATCTTGGTAGAACACTTGAACTGACCTCCTTTGTTGCACACCATGGCGACCCTGGAGTACGGAACACGGGGTCTATGGCTTTCTCTATGGTCTCCTTTGTTTGCACATATCAGTCTTTCCATATTGCCCGCGGCTTATCTGCATGAAAATTTTCAAAACGTTCCTAAAAAGGGCTCCTGCGGCTTATCTGCGGTGCGGCTTATATGCAGGAAATTATGGCACACAAGCAAACCATGTTTAGAACATGAGTGGAGATTTGGTGCGTTTGGTCACGATGTCTGGTCAACAAAAGCGACACTGAAGGAAAGAAGCACACAGATGAACGCTGAACTTGCAACTAAGAGGTTCACTGAATAAACATTCTTCAAACAGCTTTGCACATACAGTTGAACCTCTCAATAGCAAACGTCGATTTAACGAAATCCTCTGTTTAACAAAGAACATCTGCCGCTCGTACGCGTCCTCATTGATGGCAATGTATTTACGCGCTCGATTAAACGAAATGCATTCGTTTGATTGGCTCTATTTAAAAAAGTCCCTGGGCAAAACAGGGGTGGCATTCAATGTAGTGCTCCAAAGACGAAAGCATGCCAGGTGAACGCAACGGCAAAGCATTCTGGACCAGTCATGGTCATACGTCATAGCAAACGTCTCCGCACATGCGACATTAAAGATGTAGTTCAACAAAATGCAGTGCAGTAAAGTTTAGTTGGAGTTAGCGCCCGTGTGTGTCTTATGTTTCCTCCCGTGGTTGTTGTTTTCGCGCTGTGTGTTTCCTGTCTACATTAAAGATGGCCCTGCCAGTGATCAGCGACCAAGCCGTCACGTGCTGTAGGCAGACCGTAAAAGGAGCACGAAGACATGAGTGCCGCCAGAGCTGATGATTTTCGGGACACAGACACAGTTTCCAAACCGGAGCAGCGAGGGCTTCTTCGCACCTGTTTTAGGACACGAAAACGTGCATTGCAGGCCTCTCGCGAAGTCTAATTTGCTTCTGTTGACGCTGCTAACAGTATGCTGTTTTTGTTTGTCGCTGGTGATGACGTCAGAGTTCCAACAAACGCAAATGTCTACGTGATACCCATTTCTTGTTCTTTTTGGTGTCCAACGCAGTGCACTTACATTCTTTCAAGAATTTTCTCCTTGTGCGTTTGTCAGCCGTTATTAGTGCAAGTGGACCAACCAAGAAAGGTCTATACGCGAGCACGCAGGAGAAAACAGTGAAGGCCATCTGGAGTTACGAACGTTCCAAGTGATGTTGCGCATAAACTATGTACTATCACCTAGTGTTATGTGATAAATAAAACTTGATATTTTGTGCCTTTCATAGATTGATATATCAGTTTTATGACACATGGCGGTTTGTAGCATGCGTAGCGCAAGTTGGTGGCAGTGGCTATCTTTTTTTCACTTATCGTGTTCCAGTTAACGAATTTCTTTTTTTAACAAATAAATAAAGAAACATTTACTAATGTGTTATATAGATGTTCAGCTGCCATCAAGGACGTTTGTAGATTGCCTCCAATGATTTTTGCTGTTTGTCCCAGGGATGTTTTTCCTTTTATTTCTGCCTTATATTCCTGTAGGTGCAGTTTTAAAAAATGTGATCCCACTCCACAAGAGAGTCAAGAACGGGTTGCTAATGCAGATGTCAGATCCTGCCCTAACCATATTGAGTGCCTTAAGTATCCCTGTTGTGGTTCTTTTGAAGGAAGGTGGTGTGACTGTACAAGTAAATTCATGGATGCAGCTGCATGCCTTGCAGTGCTTTTCTAAATGTCCAGATGGGATGCCCTTTGGCCAGTTACCGGCCAAAGGGCATTTTGCCGGCCCCATTACCGGCCTTTGGCCGGTAATGGGGCCGGTTTGCCAGATGTACTTTTGCCTGCATGATAGTTGTAGTTCCTTTCTGCCTTCAGTAAAGTTGCTTACTTGGCACTTTTCTCATACCGGGTTATATAACTCGGTAAGAGAACTTTCTACGTATTTTCTAAACTTTCTAAATATTAACTTTACTGCAAATAATCTTTAATCTTCTCGGCACTGACATATTGACCTGTACTGGGCCATCGTTTTTAAATGGCTCAAGAACCTGTAAATGTTACCAGTGTGGAATAACGGAAGGCCTACCTTCCTAATTCTTCCTTCTGTCTGTAGGTTTTTTTACGATTCCTTTAACCCTTTAACTGGCACAAATAGAACGCACGGTCAAATAATTGTTTAAATGCGTAGTGTAAAGTGTTAAAGTGTTAAATAATAGTGTAAAACTGCAAGTGCCAGGTCGCTGTAACACTCCGTTTAGAAGTTTCCACAAATTTGTGGAAATTGTGAAAATTTATACAAATCGGATGTCAGTGAGCTCAACCGGTCCGAAGTACGCTGATAGACTGGTAATCAATGTCACCAACCCTTAGAAAGAGCTAATAACAATATGGAGCACCCACCAAAGCTATGTAATTCTCACTCACTGCATTACCCCTGAACGGGCACCTCGACAATTTTGTAGAGTTTGGAAATGCGTGTTAGCAGAGAGCCCAATAAAACATGAGAGATGATTTTTTTTCTGTACATGCTACAAGGACCATATTATTACCAAAAAAAGTTTGGATGCATAGCCTGATCTCTGTCTGCGGAAATGTCCTGCACAAAGACGCTCTTCCTCCGAAGCGCCGTAACTTTTGGCGCGCGATCGTCGTCTTTCTTTTTAGATGCCACCCGGGACACCTATCGTCACGATACTTAGTCAAACAACAGAACATTATTTCAGAAGTAAAATGTAGGTGTCGGCACTCTTCAATCGCTCTCCGCCACAGAGAACGCCGGTTCTGAACATGCTCAACAAAATTGTCGAGCAAACAGTTAAAGGCAAGGCTGGCAAGTAAAGCTATGGAAATCCAGCCCCCTGGAGAGTGTTCACAAGTCTGGCTCCAGCAATACCTATCTTCACTATCTAGGTGTCAGCAGAGTGAAAGGACAGCACGCCCTTCTTAGATCTTGAATGAATCATCAGTGAAATTTTTATCTTTGAATATGCAGAACCAAGAACTGACTCCCAGTACAAAAGCACATCGGGTAACACAAGGGAGCATAAGAAGCACTGAGGTGACCCTTCCTTTTTTTTTTCTTTATTGCGGCACCTTTTGTAACGAATAAAACAAGCTCCTGCCAAAGAACAGTGGACTCAGGTGACCCGTTGTCTTGCTTGCTCTCTGGGTCCCAGTGGTGTAGATCCAGGTTTCATTCCCCAGTCAACAACCACACGAAAAACCCTTCATCGTGGACAACATACCAAAAAGAATGTTCCACTCAATTTTTCTTAATTTCAGGTGTCAACATTTTGAGCACCCAACGAAAGTAGACCTTGGGCATGCTGTAGCAACTTTCCCGCGGACCAAGCTCTAATGCCCAGTTCCGTAGCAACCTGAAGAACCGTCACACACCTTGGTCATATCCATGTCTTGCGTTTTGCGGCAAATTTCCTCAGTCGTGATGTCTTCGAAAGACTTCCTCTCATGCCTAAGGAAAGCTACCCACCTTTTGACACGACAGCACACATTCTTTATGAGCTCATGAATACAGACCCGCTAGCACTTGCCGACGCTGCTCACGTTTTCCTCAAAAATTAGGTTACAAAACGGCGCCTGATGCTGCCTTTCGCTTCAACCATTGTGACCTAGTGACCTTCAACGCGGCACAAGATTGAATGAGAAAGAAGAGCCACATGTCTTATAACTATTACTCAGAAGAATGATGCTACATGCATGCAACATCGCAATACCATCCGTCCACTGCATCACACTTACACTCAGCACTTACTGGACACCCCTCGTATGTATGCACAGGTTGTATAACCACTGTTTCCACACAGTAGGAGCATTATTTTCGTCACTCTCCGAAACATCTTCGTATACATAGTCGTATAAAGTCGAGTCACAAAAATAGACCAGCCTCGGTGGCCGAGTCGGTAGCGTGTTCGCCTTCGCATCCCAACATCGCAGGTTTGATCCCGGCCGAGGACGTCAGCAACTTGGTGGCAGGGTACAAGTTGCTTAGACACGCCGTCTTCGGTGAGGGACGTTAAATACTGGGTGCCGTGTGATGAACTTTCAGCGCACGTTAAAGAACCCTCAGGTGGGCAAAAGCAATCCACAGACCGACCGCTGTGGCGTCGCTCATGGTCTCAGTTGTCTCGTGACGTAAACCCCCAGTTATTATTATATTATTATGAAAATAGTCTTGGAACTTATTGTCAGCGCTTAGCAAGTTGTTGTGGAGGATTGCACAAGAAAGGCCAGAGATCTTTTGGCACAGATCAAGAGTGGCCAGGCAAAGTTGAGGTTTCAAAGCAAAGTCAAGAAAGTAATCACTTAGGATGGAACGAATGGCTGGGTCGTTAACTGCTTTGATAAGATGTGAGTGAAGGACATGGCAGGGACCCAATATTGTGCAGGCATATTCTAGTTTGTGATGAGCGCTGGCACAGGAGGTACCCATGGTATGGCTTGTGTCACACGTGGCTAGTGTTTAGACCACGACATATCATGTGAAACGTTCCTAGATGATAAGCATCATCATGAATGTCTACTCACATGAAAGACATGGCTTTTGATCTATCAATGTTCAATGGTACTACTGTGTTAAGTATCTGAAATTAAGTGTCAAGATCATAGTTACCATAAACAGCGTGTGAATGAATGTGAATGTGCACAAAGTATGTTACTAACTGTTGGATGATATGCTCGTCCAATATTATGCATCATATACGTGGAGAGCAGGCTCCTTTCATGGCCTGTATTAAAGTTGCCTCGTGTTGTTCTTACTGCTTGCGTTACCCACGCTAAGGGATACGTTGTCCACGTAACTGCTCGCTTGCACTCTATTCCATTTGCACTTTGGCTTTCTTTTGCATTTCTCCATATTTTACTGACACTAATGAAATGGGTTTCTAGCTAAAGCTTCAAAAAGTGCACTCACTGTTCAAGCGAAAGTACAAAACATTACCCACCTTCGGTGCCTACGTTCTCTTTCGCCCTCATCTTCACTCGTATTGTCGACGCTGAGGCTCCCGATGGACATGACAAAAGGCGCGGTCTCATCATCAATCAATGCATCTTCCGCTTCTGCAAGGTCCCTCTCAGCCGATGCACTTACACGGGCATCCGACGAGGCGTCGTCCATTTGGGATACATTCTCCGCGGCCGACTGGAAGCAGTCGCTTTCAGAGATGTCTTCGACGGAGTCGTGGAAGATGGCATCTTCATCCTCTGCATCGTGAGTGGGCAACACTGCAGTTGCCAAATGTGGAGAGGCTGGGGAGGGAGGCGAGTGGTCCGACATGTCCATGGTGATGAGTCCGCTGTTGGTGCCGCAGCCACTGTAGTGCAGGTGCACCATGAGCTCTGCGCAATGCCTACGGCGGGTGGCATCACGTGCAGTGGTTAGTGGGCACTCAAGCGGGGATGTTAAATTGTACTAACGTGTTACGTATAGTGGAATTTTTCAGTGACGTCACACTGCCGTGGCATCATCATGCGAAGCAGTTGTTCTAACACCCGAATTAATAGAACTAATACCCGCGCTTGAGTTAAACGTCTACAAATGCCCACGTATTTTTTTCTCTCTCTGCAGAGCAAACAGTTATAGAAAAAAAAAATTCACGCAGAATTTGTAGAGATAATTTGGGAAACTCTTCCAGGCCTTTCAGGGACCTACGTGAACTTTTAGTGCAACGTATCTAGGATTAGAACTGGTGCACGCTATTGCTACGGGAAATGTTATTCTACAAATATTTGCCACACATCAAAGCAAGATAACCGTCACAACACCATGTACCTCACGTGGACATTGTTTGTGGGTACCTCAAAAATAAAAGGCTGAATTGAATTGTCAGAAATCCATGACTCTACCACATTTTGGGAATTTTTCGAATATGAGTTACGTAGCCAAAAGTATGGCAGCCACGGGCTACAGTCGTCCCTTTACATCATGTACTTTGTATAGTCAACGAAGTAGCTTTTTTCCTCGGAAAAGCAGTTTCCGTTTATGCCTGGGGACAGAAACTTTAGAAACGAGCATGTGAAGCAGCAGCAGTACCCCCGGGGAGACAAGTTCCTTTGCTTGGGTGCATCGTAGAAGATACCGTAGAGACAAGGACCCCCTCTGCGCTGTCCCAACTCATCATAACACCATTCTGACAATGGAGGCTAGGCCCTTCTGGGCGAAACAGCTAAAGCTTCGATAATATCTCTTGCGCCATTAATTGTGCATTTCTTAATTGGTAGTGCTTGTTCTTCATCTCTGTTGTTATCGCAGGAAGACTAAAAAAAATGTTGAACTTTGCAGTAGTCTTAAGCATTGTAATACGTATTTTCGAATTGTTACCATGGTGTCCGGAGCCTCACCTTTCAGGATTGCACAATTGTGCCCTAACGAGTGTTAATTGGTCAAACAAAACATAGAGAGGATTGTAGGTTCGATAGAGTGGCGATTTGTCTGTCAGTAACGGATGAGCATAGGCCAGCAAGTGCATAAAACTCTGTCTTTAGGACTGAGCGCTCACTTAACACACTTAACAGAGCAACACTGAGCAGGACCACATCATGCTCTGCATCCACACCTAAATGGAAACTACGTTTTTAGACAGACATCCATCTGTTTTTGTTGCAGCCCAATTTAGCAGTTTGTCAACCAAAGCTACATTGAATTTGCACTGCTGCCGGGTACGGATGGAAACGTTATAATAGATTTGACATTTCTGAGGCCTTTGAATGTGAGCAGCATGCCGTACATAAGGTACTTGAGTTATCATTGTCCAATCTTACACAAGCTAGTGTATTTAACAGTCAAGTGAGTGTAACTGTATCTGTTAGCCAATACCTGTTCTGCTGTCTGTCAGTGTTGATCCTCATATTAGGAGGTCCAAGCACCTCCGTGAAATAAATCCACACTCGTAAACGCGTGTCTGTCGTTTCACTGTTACCCATGTGAGATGTATCTACTGATAAACCTATCGGTAGTAGCCCAACTGCTACCTGCCCAGCTTCTTTTCTTTTTTTTGCACTGTTTCCCTCTGATACACTGCCACATTAGTATACGTAGCACCACGTGTCACTGTTCGATGGAGATATAATTTGATAAACGGTTCATGTTTAGATTGGCTAAATGCCGATGTAAGCATTTTTTGCGACTGCTAATTCCAAAGCCCAGCTATTACGTGCATACCCTTGAATGTGAAACATAACAGATGGCACCCTGGCACACGGGCACGAAAAATGACATTAAGTGCATAATGAAGTGAAGTGTTAATGTCACTCGTGCCACACTATACGAAAATATTTAATGGCATTCGTCCGAATGACGGTTTCCACGTAACGAGATTGCCGCAACTCAATTGCCCATGAAATGCGTCGCCACCATTGTCTGAGCACGAGAGCAATTTAAAACTTCCATATAGCCACTCTGTAAGTGCACAAAAACGAGCATTATTTTTGGCAATATGCCCGGTGCTGTTAACAACTGCTTTTTACATATGTGCTTTTGGCATGGAGACCACAACAGTAGTACAGAAACATAGTACAGACCATTAAATATGAAATTAAGCAAAATTTCTCATTTTGTAGGATATGGGTATTTTCAATCTATTTGAACTAGAGCTGCCTGAATATTTGAAATTTCGAATACAAAACCAATATCTGATGCTATTTGCAACCAATGTTCAGTACTCGAAATTTCTGAACGTTTTTCAAATAGTACTGAGATGAGGAATTATTATTGCCATTTTGCAGGTGGGCTTCGCCTCACTGCATCCAAGAGTTATTTATTTATTTATTCTTATTCCATGCTAGCGCCGCGGAGCAACTGTGGCTATGAGTGGCGTACAGATGTGGACAGATGGAGACAGGACAGCAGGAAGGAGCAGGGGAAAGTGGGGTAGCATATGTCCTGGGCCAACTTCAGGGGGAACTGTGCCGACATTCGTCTGGAAAGTCTTCGGAAAACGCAGGAAAAACCTCAGAGAGCACAGCCGGTGCACCTCCCAGTCTTCAGCACGATCTTGGCTACCACCATCACCGAGTGGGACGCCTCAACCCACTCGGCAATGCTGCTGGTATCCAAGAGTTAGGTGAAGCCCACTTCACGTTACTTAAGATGGGTTTTTTGCTGTGCCAGCTCCATTCTGTAAGTTTGCTTCACCTCATTACATTCCAGCATTAGGTGAAGCCCACTTTACACTCTTTACAATATTCTGTCACTAGAGCCAACTAATTTTGTGAGCGCATGGTCAACATTATACTCTGAGCATTGCAGGTTCCAGTAAATCACCTCCCAAGCTATGTTCAGTCAGATGGAAATATGTGCAGTTTCTAAAAAAAAGTACAGGAAATTCATAATGTAAACATAGAAATCAGGAGATGAACACAAAGCAGGGGCCCTATCCTCGTCAAAGTAATCGACCTCGATTACTGTATAAGTAGTAATTTTCGCGGAGACCTATTTTTCGCAAAATTCGCGAACGCTCTTTTTTTTTTTTGCGAATTTAAAGTCCCACGAAATATTCGAAGCGATGACAGAAAAATATCAAAAAGAAATAAGGCCCAGGACGCTGATACATCTTATGTACGCGGCTTATTACGCCCTTATACTGCTCTTTCAATTCCGCACCTGACTTCAGGACTCTAGTTGTTGTAGTTGCCACGTTTACGCATCTGGTTGCGCTGATCAGCGACTTCGTGAGACACACATTTGTTGGCAGCAGCAAAAGTTTCTTTGTCGCTTATCGTATACGGCACTGTCATGCAGTCCATGCATGTGGTGTATGGATGGAGAAGGGGGACGCTGGGACGTCGGCTTTAAGTACCGAAGCAAGAACATGGTGGTAATGAGTTGAAAACTAAGAAGCCGTCACGATGTTCACTGTGTCGACGTGGACGCAAGAATGACGGAAATTCGGCAATGACCCCTCATTGTAGCACTCTGAGTCAGTAGGGCTTATAAGGGGTGATATAGGTTATTCTCCTTTTGTTAGTTCGAGGTGGAAAGTCCCAAAGACGCCTCATGCGGGGGTGACACACTGTGGTATCGTGACTTTCAGGTTCCGCGAATAATTGCCCGATCCTCGCTCTTCGCGAATTACTGAGCCCGCAAATTTAACCGCTTATACGGTACTTTACATCTCTTCCGTCACTGGTGCACAATCGAAAAAGGCGCGAATATTAAGAGTGGCTGACACCTTCTACAGTAAACTTCCGTTAATTCGATCCTGAAGGGAACGCGCAATTTGATCGAATTATCCGACGTTCGAATTAACGAAAAGGCAGGAATATGAACACAGTAAATGTTCTTTTTATTGATGAAAATAATCAGTGATGGCTTGTTGTCGCCTACGCTTGAAGCGCGCGGCGGAAAACATGCCGCGCAGAGCATTGATGTGTTCGAACGCTTTTTCGGCATTGTCTTCGAAAGATAAATACAGTTCGACAGCGTTGAGTCCCGCTTCCACATCGGCAGCGCTTGGTCGTGCACACTGCGCACCTTCTTCGCTGAGAATGTCAGTGTCACTTTCACTTTCGCCATGGCAATCCTCCGCGGAGCACGACACTTGCCTCAAAATATCGTCGTCTGTGAGTGGACTGCACACTTCAACGATGTTGTCCACGTCCACGAAGTCGCTGAAACTCCCATCGCCGAGGGCCCGCTGTACATCTGGCTCTTCGGACAGAGTCAAGTCCGTCTCGAAAGCACTGCTTGCTACGTCCACGCCGTCCGGTGCAGGAGTCGAGGCATCTCTTTGTGCGACGAACCCACACTTGCGAAAACAGTTTGATACTGTTTATGGCTTTACCATCTCCCACGCTCGGGCAAGCATGTGCAGTGCACTAAGGAGGTTGACCCCGTACTCCTTACCGTTTTCGAGGCAGATGATGATTCTTTGCAGCACCATCTTTCTGTATAACACCTTCAGGTTTTTTATCACCCCTTGGTCCATGGGCTGCATTGTTGCTGTCACATTCGGGGGAAGAAATTCAAGGCGCACTGCTTTCAGTCCTTGTACGTTGCAGTGTGCGCTGCAGTTGTCCACGACGATCACCACTCGGCGATTTTTCGACGCAAACTTTCGGTCCAGCTTTATGATCCATTCCCGGAACAGCTGCGCCGTCATCCAAGCTTTTGAATTGGCAGCATAGTCTACAGGAAATGTTTTGATTCCCTTGAAGCATCGAGGCTTTGACGATTTTCCCAGAACCAGCAGCCGGCACTTTTCTGTACCGGACATGTTGGCGGCCACCATCACTGTGACGCGTTCTTTACTGCGCTTTCCTCCGGCACACGGGTCATCCTTAAATGCTAACGTCTTCTCTGGAAGCATCTTGTAATAAAGTGCAGTTTTGTCTGCGTTGAAGATATCGTCGGGGCTATAGTTATCCAAAATGGCACGCAGTCGTTCATTCGCCCAGTGCGCACAAACTTCTGGATCGACGTCGGCACGCTCACCGCAAACTGCTTTGAAGGCGAGGTTGTGTCTGCTCTTGAACCTTGTCAACCAGCCATCAGAACAAACGAATTCGGGGACGTTGAGTCTCGTTGCGAACATCTTTGCTTTTTCACACACAATAGGTCCGCTGAGTGGCAAATTTCGACTTCGCATGTCGCGGATCCACTCTAACACCGCTTCTTCTACGTCGGGATACGCCGATGTCCGCATTCGCTTCCTACGGCCGTCGAAGTTCTCCTTGTCTCGAGACTCAAAGATCTTGTCCTTGTTGGCGATGAAAGTCGCAAGTGTGCTCTTCGTAACGCCATACTTTTCGGCAATCTCTTTTCGGCTCAGATGACCACTGGCAACGTCTTCGAGGATAGCTACCTTCGTGCCGATGGACAGCGCTTTGTACTTGCCACGTGTGGTCATAGCAAACTGGGCTGCTGGCTTACCAACCACAATGCTAACTACGCAAAAGCACGCACGGAACAAAATGAACTGTGGAGAGGAGGGCGCGGATAGAGGGCGCGTGCCCTGTCCTCCTCGCCCGGGACACTGTCACGGGCCTCCCGCCGGCTGTGCTGACGTATGTCACTATGTCACCCTGCGATTGGCGACCCTGCTCTTCTGTTCGTATGTGTGGGATGTGCGGCATGTGCGGTGGCGGAATGCGCCACGTGGGGGCCTTATTCTCGGACACACCGGTCGAATTATCCGTTGTGGACCACCTTGGCGTTCGAAATAACGAACTTTTTTACCCATAGAAACACATCGGTCCCTGCCGGGACTTTCGAACTCGATCGAATTAAGCGAAGAAACGAATTATCGGGAGTCGAATTAACGGAAGTCTACTGTATCAAACAATGGCCCAATGTGTTATCTTGGGATGCCACCCGCCTTATCGGTGTTTCCTCCTGAGAACCCGAAGGCCACATCTATGATTTGCCTGTCCTGCCTTGTTGCTTCAGATCTTTGATGTCGGGAATGGAAACCTCTTCCAGAGTTAAAAATGAATTTCGTGGGAAATGTGCGAAAAAGCAGGCTCGTAATTACCTTTTTTGTTGTTGTCATTTTTCGTGATAGTACAGGTGCGCAAGACGGCAATGTATGTGTGTGTGTGACACCGTGATTGTACTTGGCATTTATAATAGTGGTATGCGGCCGTGAGATGGCACAGATGGCACGCAGCACGCGACAAAACCTGCAATGGATCATGCAAGGGATCGAACGGACATTGTGGTGAGAAACTTGTTTATAAGAATTGGTTCATGCTCTAAATCATGAGCTTGAGCTTATTTCAAAAAAAAATTCTGTGTGTTTGTGTGCTTGGTATGCAAAATGATGTTATGGAAGTCGCATCTGAATATGCTTCTTTTGCTTGCGAGCTGTGGGGGGTGGTAATGGAACCGCATTTACTTACACTCAACAAACAGTGAACTTGGATCGAGTTTTTTGTGTGCACACCTCTGTATTGCAAGAACATTGATTGTACGACGCTTCGAAAAGCGCGCCACTCTCATGCATACGAGGAGGCGATCCACGCAGGAAACTGTGTTACGTAGTGAAGCGCGTTGTGCAGCGATGCCTTCTGTCATTATTAAACAAAAACGAAGAAAGATACACATTTTTTTGTTGTGACTAGCACATACAGATTTTGTACAACACCTGCGCAGACTCATCACTAAACCTGTCGCCACTCAAAGTAATCGACCCTCTTTGGCTATATTACCTTAAAGCTTCGAAAATAATCTTTTAGGTCACGGTTATGCCAAAACGGTCACAGTCTTAGATTAGGGCCCAGATGCTGCGAAGGAAAACTAGGCATAAATTTCCCTCGAAATGGGTGGGCTCTAAGGGCAGAGTATTTTGTTGAAGCCTCACCCACAGCTCGTGACGCAAAGTAATCGAGGTCGATTACTTTTGACGAGGATAGGGCCCTAGGTTGCATGGCACATGTTGACTAACCCTCAACACAGTTCATCCCACTAATGCAGTCTACCACACACAACACAAAGGGACCCTTCTCTCACTATATGTTATTCTGGGTGAAAAGGCTCAGAAGTTTGAAGCAGAACAACATCGAATGAGCACAACATCACATAATATTTCACCATGAGGTACATATTCAAAACTACAGTAATCCTTCGTTACAACAAAGTCGCTTTATTCGAATTATTGCTTTATTCGAAGTTCCTCAGTGTCCCGTATCAAATGCATGCAGTTTTAACCGGATTATGCCAAACGTACTGTCGTCCGACTACGCATTTTACGAAGCGCAAGCCGGCCCATATGCCAGCAGCACCCGCACGAACTTAGTCCCAGACTCGCGGAGCGGTGGAGACGCTGGGCAGCGTTCTCTGCAACCTTTTTTTCCCTCGTAGAATAGAGACAAAAGTGTCACACCCTCTCCTCTTTTCTGCACGGAAAGGGTAGCACGCGCGTTCCACTTCTCTAAGTCGGTGTCTTGCCCTCTGTGCAGTTCCCGCATTTTCCAATGGCTCCACCGAAGATCATACGGAAGTGTATCACGCTCGAGCAAAAAGTCGCGCTAATTAGAGAAGTTGAAAAGGCTACTATGCCTTTCGTGGAAGGAGCTGGCGGCAGCTAAGATAGGAAATTGCTTCGTGCACGCCGGATTTTCTAGGGGTCGTGTGTACGATGAACAAGAGTACGTCTCAGACATAGAGGACTGCAACGATCTATACAGGCGAGTGCATGAGCTCGTCGGGCAGGAGGCAGACGATGACTTCTCTTCGTTTACACTCGAAGACGCGGACGTCCCCGTCGTCTGCCCTACCACGGACGAGGATATTGTGGACACTGTGACAGGACGCTGATGCGAAAGTGACGATAGTTCAGATGATGAGCCCCGGGAAGTTCCGACAACGGCTGAGACAAGGGACATGCTCCATTTGATCCGCAATGAAATTGGGTGCGGCGGTGGTGATGACGGCCTCCTGCACTGCGTGCACAGACGGGAGCAGGTCGTCCTGGTGCCAAACAAGGCCGCGCCTCAGAGGCAGCTCACCTCTTGTTTTGTAATGAAATAAAAGTGCTACCATGCTGACAACATCCCAAGGTACGTGTCTTTGGTATACCGTTGTTTGCGTGCATTTCGGGAACCACTGGCAGCGCATTTATCGAAGTACCGTGTATAACAAATCTTTTTGCGGTCCCGACGACTTGGTTATAACGAGGGATTACTGTATTCGAATTGAGCCCTTTCTGATTGTTCAAATTCGATTTGCCATGCGAAGAAATTATTCGGATTTAATTTGTGGAGTAACTGACATATTCTATTCAATTATATTTGCAATAGAAATTTTGCTATTCGGACACCTCTAATTTGAAAACATTTACGCTCTTCAAGTAACCAGCTTCTTAAGTGGCTAGTGAGAGACCCTATTCAACATCATCGTGTTTAATGTCATTTCAATCTGACACGTATCACGACTACCGTAAGACATGGTGTTCAGGACCCGACTGACTCTACACACTAATGTCATTCTTTCTGCCCGTGTGGCATGGGTACAATTTCTGTTTACAGCTGCTCGTGCAAAGTACATATTTTTATTTCCTGATTTATTGATCCGTGCATCTGTTGGTATATCATGGAAAGGATGGACTTGTTATATGAAAATGTTAAGTACTGCTGGAACACTTAACTACAATTAAGAACAGATTTTGTTTTCAGTGTCTTTCACCATTGTACTACATGCAACTTGATATGAGATTAGTACTTGAATTAGGATACAGTTATACAGGTATTTTTCTTTATCTGCAACAAACCTTGGTAAAAAGGGGGGTTGCCTTAGGATACTCGAGGGGCTGCTACTAGGAAACTGTTATTTTTTCTCAATTACAGTCAGGACTAACAGTCAGTAACCAACTTTTTTAGTTACATTGCAATTGCGATATGTATTAAAGCCACATGATCTACTCGAACCACTCATGAAGCTCAAAACTATTTCAGCTCTGCTGTCTGCTGCAAAGTGCAAGTCATCGGCAAAAGAGCAACCGTAATGGTGTTATCGCCGTCCTCACTTAACGTCACAGAAAAACGTCGTGCATGATTCATGCAAACCCTTATCGCGGTATCTGGGTAGCTAGTTTTGTTCGCATAGTACAGCAAGAGGAGTCAAAGTGGTGACACTGTTGACACTCAAGACAATGTATCTAGTCCAGGTTGCTGCATTAGAGTCGCCGTCTGTACAACAGTGCCCATTCTTCGTCACCTGACAAAATTTAACTACTTCTATTGCATGTTTATAGAGCTGGATCAGTGCAACACAGTCCAAAATAACCGATGAACAGTGCCTCTGGTTTTCAGGTGACTGCCCAGAGTGAAACACGAAATAAGTACAAGCCAAAATATGTCGGGAAAATTGAGCAGTTCTTTTAAGAAATGATCAGCTTAACAGGTTAAACAAAATGAAGCGTTGACACAAAACGTGCTTGAGGCAAAGACAAACAAAAGACAACATTAAGCTTACCTGTTGCATAGGTTGCATGCAGCAGTGGCTGACTGATCAGCTTCCTGGGACTCCAACTCTACAGTGGCTGATGAAGTGCTTGCCTGCGTCAAGTCAAGTGCCACAGGATTTGACGATGTCGCAGATGATGAAGATGCTCCTGATGTTTCTTGCTTTCTATTTGCCATCCTCTGCCTAAACTTTCGTTGGAGAACTGCAAAAAGAATGAGATTTAGATGTGGGATTTTTTTGCAGGAATCATATAGAGAAAACATAAAAAAGAGCAGTATCTCGCCCCTCGCATTTTCAATTACCTTTATGTAGGGCCTGACTTTTTTGGCCTATATTTTTCAGCAACGTCGGGGAGCAAATGTTATAGTTTGCTTCAATAATTCAGGTGTAATCTGGTTGAACTGAACGATTCAACCTCGTAAATCCTTGCGGATGTAATCCTCAACCTTGCGGAAGTAAATCTTGGGTTTACTCGGCAAGGACAGGGGCAATTTCCAATGAAGGTGACTGCTTGGCATCAACATGCCCGCATTAAAGTCCTGCATGACCGCAAATAACTGACGACGTCTGTATAAAAGTTGCCAACAAAACTGCGGCAATATAGGACGTCTGTATCTTGAGAGAACATGTAGAGCGCGTTGGTTAAGTAACATGGCAACAAACGCTGTCCTCTGTCTGTCCGTGTTTTCTTCGTGTCTATCACCATGTATTTCACCATGCAAGCATCTATAGCTTGCGTTCAAACTAATTAGAAGTGGCAGCTGCTTTCACTCGGTGAATCGCCACTCAATTAGAAATATGTTGCGCAATGGTTTAAGCTCCAAATGCTTGTCATCTGCTTCAGTGCACCCATTTGATGTGGGAGCACGAAAAACTGGTTGGTATTTGACGCTCCATAGTGCACCAGTGGCTGCATTAAGCGAGTGGAGAATTAAACACTCGCTCTCCTGGGTCTGGGCTATTTACTTGACACAGCCATTGTGTCCATTTGGAGGCATTATATTCTTTTCCATGAACAATTTTGGAAAACGTCCACCATCGGCAACGTAGTACCGTGCATCAAAGAATTGTGCCCCATATTTAGCACCCTTTTAAGAAAATCATAGGCACCTGTCTGCGCAATAGGACACAGAAACGGGATGGTGTAAAGTCGTTAATGTTACTGCGTTGAGAATGGGACCCACAAGGAAGGCACTTGGGGTGGGCTTGAGGAAGCCTCGAGCAACGTTTACCACATTTCACTACTTCCTTCTGTTCATCCTGACCACACCCATGAAAGAACAAGGTGAGTAAAGGCATAGAGAGAGGCTATCCTTGACATTTCCAGAGACTGAGAAACACCAAACTTTACATCGCAGAATTTCCTACAGCACTGAACAGCATGTTTTTTTGCAGATGTATCGAAGTCGTAAAAATGCTGTGACACGTATCTTTTAAATTTTCTTTTTATTCCGCGATAGTCCCACCAAGCGACTCACTGACGCCAAGTAACCAGCATTGTACAGATGTTGAGAGAGGACAGCAGGAAGGAGTAGAGGACATTGGGGGAGGGTATATATCTTTTAAGCAGGAGTGGGCTGTGCCCAACTATGTCTGTGTTGCCAACACAGGTTGATGGAAGGGAAAACAACGAACCTTGGGCAATGCGTGCTCGACGAGATTGTCTCGATGTTGGAGCATCAGCTTCCTCCTCGGTTGAGCTCTCGCCTGCACTTTGTGCCGATGATGCGGACGAAGATGACGTCAGCGCTGTCCTATTGCGGGACATTGTGGTGTTGAACATACGGGTCAAGACGTCCGACATGCGCTGCATCAAGCTGGCGTGCAGAGATCGTGGCTGCTGTTCTCCCAAAGCTGCTTCGTGTTGAAACAGAGATTCAGGTATGAGACATGTGTGTGGGACACTTAGAGAGAACTCTGCTGGTCGTTTTTGTGCAGCAAAGTGTAGTCTACCAGTGTGGGCTCAGCCTACAAATGAACGGAGAACAAAAAGAAGGACCAACGACACGCGATGGGTTGAAGTGGCTGTGTGACGCACAAGCTCGAGCCAGTGCATGTGGACTTTTTCTGCACTACAATGACCAGCAGAATTCACCATCAGAGAAGCACTGAGGTGACCCTCCAACTTTTTTCGCTGCGGCGTGTTCTGCAAGGAGTAAAATGAGCTCCTGTGAAAGAACGATGGACGACCAACAGAGCACCTTTAAAGAATCCTCCACTAATGAAAAGAGGGGAACCAGGAAATGTTGTGACATAATGTGGGCACGTGATTCACTATGTAGAGCGGCACAGATCGAGGTGCAAGCGGGCATTGGTGGCGCGTGAACAGAGGCACGACGTCACGTGAGGTTGGTGTCGGCAGCTGCTTTCTCTGACAACTTTTGTAAATTTCATTGCGCAGTGATAATGCACTGCAGTGAGAATATTTTCCGTAGTGGCTCCCGATGGAGAGCTGGACAGAATGAGACAGAGTTCTGAGCCCCACTGAATGTTACCTCAGTGCTCCTTTAAGGGCAATCGGAAGAGTTTTCACAGTATTAACACACACCCCATCAACTGTGGCCTTGTTAATCCGCTAAACATTCACTGCTCACCTTTTATATAAAAGAAGGTCCACAACAAATTTATTACACTGACTTACACGACAAAAGAAAAGGAAAATTAAAGACGAGGACGCTTCAACGCCTATACGGGCATCCTCATCAGCTCAGATACACACAAGAAATGAACAGATACACCAAAGTGGAAACCCTTTCAAGTCTTTGTAGCAATCCGGAAAAGGTCTTTTGTGGTTGTTGCGAGCATTCTTATCGCATTGGATATGCCAGGATTCTAGGAATCTCCTGACCCTCCCATCTTTTTTCATGGACCAAGGTCTTGACGTTATCCAAGTTGAAAGAATGGCCAGTCTTCACCATGTGTTCCACAACTTCCGTGCGCTGGGTTTGGATCCGGTGGCTTAGAGATCTGTGTGGTGTGCTCTTTTTAGTCTGGTCGCTTTCTTTCTTCCTGTTTCTCCAACATCTTTCCATTGTATCTTGTAGACGATGAGTCTTTGGGAGTATGTTACGAATCGTCTGTCTAGGTCTGAAAGCTGTACTAATGCCTAGCAGTTTTACAATTCTTCGTACGGATTCTGACAAACTCCAAACGTAAGGAATACAAACAACTTGTCATGAGGGGGGTTTTGTCATCATTACAATACATTCGCGATACAGTGTTCTTGACGAAAGACTGAAGGTAGTTATTCTTCAACAGGATATCACTGTTTGCATTCTGCCTTCTTGGCTTCAGCCGTGCTGGACAAAGACCTTATCACTGCACTTTTGTGTTCAGGGGGATCGTATGAATAGAAATCCAGCACACAACCATCATCACAACCGTTATGACAACGTTTATGGTAAACAGAGGTACTGACACTTCATGAATCGTCATGAGTGACAAGAACATCAAGAAAAGGGAGCAGAGAGTCGCTTTCTTTTTCAACTGTAAATTGAATGTTAGGGTGGACATCATTGAGCAATGTACGGAGAGTAGAAATATCATCACATTTGAGAATTACAATTGCATCGTCCACATAACGCTTATAGAAGCTGACAGTAATGCTGGTAGAGCTAAGGACCTGAATTTCAATGTTTTCCATTACCAAGTTATCGGCAAGAACTGAAAAGAAAAGGGAAGACACCCACTGGACAACCTTCTATCTGTTTGTACACTTGGTTTTCAAACTTAAAATATGTTTCCTTTTATCACAAAGCAGTCAAGGAGAGCACTGTCACTACTCAGAAGATATATCTGATGTGGCTTCTCCCTCTTTTATTTAAAGTTGCCATTTCTTGAGCCAGTTGCTGCAGACCATTTGAAGCGCAGAAGGCCTTCGAGTGGCTGCCTATGCAGCAGACAATGGCTGCTCATTTTGATGGATACGGCTTCTAAAAGGCTGTTTGTGATCCTTAACTATACTTACATTAAATAAGAACCAAGCCTCAGCTATCAAGTCAGTTAGCTTGCACACTCCTAACCTAAGCACCAACCTTGAGTGACCTGATTTAAGGAGCCGTTTCAAACCCTTTAAAGTCTTTCCCCAGCACTAATAGATGGCATGAACATTTGTTTCTGCTATCACGGGCAGTTTGGAAGAACATGCCCACACTGCACATCTGGATGGACAGAAAACCCATACAAGTGAAATGAACTGGCTCATTTCTTCAGCCCCCACTGGCATTGTACCATTTATAAGTACCATGGCAAGAACGCTGCTGCCAACAGCGACTACAGTTGCCCCTGAGGAAGGAGTCCAACTGGCTCTAAAATGTCGGTCTCAACACAAATCTTTCTAAGATACTTTGCATACCTTAGGTTTTGGTCATCTGGTGGCTACATCTAGCAATGTACTCTTGGAATATAATTAGGGCCTGACTTTTTCGGGTTTTATTTTTGGCCAAATTCGGGGGGTAAATATCGGGCGATATTTTTCATTGGAAAATTCGGGTGTATTCGGGTTAAATCCCGTTACGGCATATTCTGTCGTCAGGAATTCGGGTGTATTCGGGTGATTTTTTATTGTTTAATAAAAATTTGTCTTAACGTGGAACTAATGTTTTGCAATGTTATCAAACTTTATTTTAATGCACGCTTATGAGTGTGCCACGCGACCTGGACGTTTTCGGGTAGATTCGGGTTAAACCCGAATTTTACAGATTTTGTTCGGGGGGTAAATATCGGGCGGATACAGGTTTAACCCTAAAAAGTCAGGCCCTAAATATAATTCGTATGCACAAAGTAGTCCATTGGTAATTTATCAGAAAGCAGCGCCTAGGGTTAGGACACAAACACTGAAACGCTGACATTTTCTGTCTCACAATACATACACATCAACTTCTTGAGACCTACAGTGCCTCAAGTACATACACAATTATTACACTCAATTTCTTGAGGAACAAAGCGCAAAGGAATGTGAATATACCTCTCATTTCACGCTCTGGTCTTGCGTTAGGTCCAGTGTCTGACCAGTCTCCACGAACTCTAAGACGCTTCATCGACAGGCGAGAGTCTGTGGGTTTGCCCTAGGAACCGTAAAAACCTCGAGATAAACAGTGTGCTGAGACACGGTCTCACAAGGAACACTGCATTTCAGGCAGTCTGGCAGCTTCTGACGGTTGTGAGGTATGGAGCAATATGGCAGGAATCTTCAAACAACGTAGTTTTTCAAAATTACATCTGTCCACGATGTCAATAAGAACTGCATGTGCACGTCCTTGAGATGATGACATAGATGATGTGGATGAGTGGGACTGAATGTGGGCGATTGAATTGTGGGTACCAATGAACATGATGGATGTATCCAGGCAATGTGCAAGGAGGGAGTAGACCTGTTGGGGTGGCTGCACACAAGATGCTTTTGCAAGACCATGCCTGCCGTGCAGCGGGGAGTGCAGTTCACCTCCCAACCAATCAGCAGTGCCCTTATCCTCTGGGGTAGCAGTTATAAATACATAGCGGGGAACAGCCTAAATTTATATCGGATCAGCAAAAAATACAGGGTTTTAGCGATTTTTGGCTCGCGTTCTGTGTAACTTCCGATCCTTGATTGTATCAGTGTCTCGTTTACGTGCAGTACCATGGGTGAACTGACGGGAACCAGCAATTTGATCGTAATATTGGAGTTATTGTCACATCAAAGATTTTAATAAACGGGATTGACTGTACTTGAGGTTGCCACCAGGCGGGTATTATACAGGCACAGCTGATTGTTTGCTCACACTGCCAGTTGGCGAAAGGTAGGTAGTACCGGCAGCCTGTTGCCAGTATTTGTAGCTCAAGACCTTTCATAGGGGCTTTTGCAGGGTTTTGCTTTAAACATTCCACTACAACTTGAATAAATCTGGAGCAGACACCAAACTCCGCAGTCATCAGTAGTTTTCTTAGTTATTCATTATTATTATTATTATTCATTGTTATTATCAGCGTTCGTGCCCGTTTATAGCGATTTCTAACATCAATGATCTAGCCACACACAGGAACATGTTTCCTCATGATGAAAGATGACGAAAAATGTTCATATGTTTCCTCGTATTAACTTGCGCTCTTGCACATTTGAGAGGCAATCAGGCATTGCACAACACAAACTGAAAAACTAAGGTGCAATTCACACGCTTGCATTCCCCTTTTTAATGTACTTGTGCTCTCTGTAGAAGTGCTAGTTTCACAATCGGATTGCTGGCACCACGTTGCCTTCACGTTTCACAGCTTTGCATTGTTTGCATTTTGCAGTTTGTTTCAACAACAGCGCTGCCAAGAATGCCCAGCTCTCCCAAATTCAGTGGAATTGATTTTCAGGAAATTGTGGCTGCTAAATAAAGTATGATAGCTGAACACAGCACTGACTTGTCCCATGCACTTTTCTAGATTTTCGTACCTCTGCAGTGCAGAAAGAAAATTACACTCAACTCTAACAATTTCTTCCCAGGTTTTGCTGTCGCAATCCTTTTTTTTTCCACTTGGAGTACATTCAGCCGTGTAAGTACTCACAGTATTAGTGGCGCCCTGCATTGGAGTTGTGACCGATCATATTTAACCCACAAAAATATCGCAGGTCGATTTAAATCCCCATGTAATGCCACAATCAACATCAAATATTCCGCAAAAGAAGGACAATCCTGAGGCAAATGGAGGGTTTTGACGAGATAAAGCCAATTACATAAAATTTCATTAAGTACTGAACATAAGTGTTGACTTGTGATATCTAGAGTTAACACAAAAATCTGTGCTGAGAACAGAAACTTTGATGAGCATATCTAGACTGTCTGAAGTGGAAGAGGTCACAAGCCTAAACGTAATACATGTAAAGACACGCACATCAGTGGATGAGGCTTGTGAGTCAGCACCATAAGCTTTTCGGTTCACCTGGCCATCGTCCTAGAAGAAAAAAAGCAAAAGCAAAAATCAAGAAATTAGTTCAGCGTCCCATTTCATCTTGTTCATTGCCTGATGAGCATATTGATAGATAGATAGATAGATAATTTTATTTCACACTCAAGGTGTTGGAAATCAGGGCAAAAAAGCCATGTGGCTTGACTAGGCCCTGACTCCCTTACATATGAGTGCTTCATGGAAAACATTTACTTTGTATACAGTTGAACCTCTACACAGTGAAATTGAAAATAACCACACTTTGGTTCATTAAATAGAATAATTCTTCAAAGGGAAGTTGTCATGAAAAAGTAGTTCAAGCACAAGACCTGCACAGCCCATTCTAGCATATGTCATTTTTTCACAAGACTGTAAGAAAAAAAAGTTATGAACAGCAATTTTATTTTTGAATATCGTGCAAGTTCTATTGAGCACAAACGGAACGGAGCACAAACGCGGAAGTTTTGTCTGAACTGTCGTTGATGACACTAGGGCAGAACGTTCATACCCCACATACAGCAACATCACTTTTCCTTTCACCTTTGGACATAGCACTGATTATCGCTAGTCTCTCGTGAACTGACAAAACCTTTAGTTTTCAGATTGCATTAATTACAAAGAACCACAGGAAACAGATCAATACTTGAAACTGACATGGGGGTGACCGTATGGCTTCCATAGCAAAAGCGATGAGATGGGTGCCTGTTGCTCGATTATATCACTCCACATGACAATGTAAATAACCAATAAGAATACAGTGTGACATTGACATTCCTCTCTCCTCGCCTCTCTCTGTCACTTGGGGACAGGCACCTGCGGTGCTGCAATAGAGAGCTTTTTCGGGCTTGTCGTAATACAGGCTTCATTATTAGAATATGCCAAACAAAGACACCGTTAAATCGTGCACAAAAATGCAATGGCTTCCGCAGTAAGCGTGAAAGTGCTCAGTGTTGCATATGTTCAAGTAGAATGAAACCCTTGTGTTCACTGCGTGCAGCATTCACAAAAACTATGACTAGCAGACAACTTCCCCTATGTCCCCCACAGAGGGCAGGCAACTTGTATCTGAATTATAAATTTGTTTACTGCCCCATATCCTCAAATAATTTGTAGCTTGTTCCACTTACGCATCACGTATCAGCATGACTACTGCGATGCCAACACAAAGTGGCGTGTACTTCAAAGTGCAACTTCAAATACAATGTTGCTTATGAATAAATGTTACCACTGTTCAAATTTGTCAGCTTCAAATATGGTCAAAATGTTAAGCTGCATGATTTGAGAAACTAGTAGGAACTAAGTTTAGATCTGTTTGCATTCGTAGTACTTTGCAAATCAACATCAATGACCAGTGATTCGCTTGTGTTTCCAATGTCTAGTTTAGACACCAAATGAACTTGGGCAAATGCTTCGAGTAAAGTACTAAGTACAGTTGACTCCTGTTTATCTGGACTAGACCGTTCCCAGTGAAAATATCGAGATAGCGGGACATCCTGATAAGTGAAACATGATATCTTGAGTTGTCCACGAGGCCCGTATTTATTTTGTAATACATTCGAAACTGCCCACACTCATTTGCGCAAGATTACTGAAGCACAAAGCTCAAAGCTCACTAAGCTCTTAGTTATGGCACTCACTTCAGGAACGTTACTGTTTTGCAGAAAAAAAAAACACCAGAGCAGCTCTAAATGCATTTCGGGCCTCTTGGAGTGTCACCACACGCGCTTCTGCAGTGACGCCATCTGATTCATGGCTGCCGTCATTACAACTGACAATATCAACGCAGTCTTCATCAGAAATGATGGCACACGTTTCATCACAGCTGTCCACATCGAGATACTAGAAACCTGCTGGTGGACTTTTTGGCTGACTTTGTCACTTTCGGACTGAGGGTCCTCCCATCCTCTGCAAATGACTGGACTGGTCACCACTCCGCATGGGCACAATGAGAAGGAGGGAAATCGTTGAAGCATAGTACGGAGTAGTTCACTCTATCTTCAAGGTTGTCACCCCCCGGTGGTGAAAATGTACTCAGACCCAAGACTGGATAAGTTGGGCAAGTTGTTGGGTACTTCCCTATATAGTCATTCCTGGAAATTCTTGTCCGGATCCAGAAGCTGAAGCCCGGATAATTGAAGCTAAAATGCGTGGACTGAAATCTGTCCCCACGATTTTTGTCTGTATGGCGCGGGATCCCGATAAGTGAAAATCGGATAAACGGGGGTTGACTGCATGTACTTGCGAAAATATGAAGCTACTTTAAATACAGTAAAAAGTCCCGCTGGTGCTGAATACCTTTACTAAGGTATAAAGTATTGAGAAATGTACTTGAAGTGCTTATTAAGTACCCTCAAATACAACACACTGTTTTCATGCCACAGCTTTTAAATTTTAAGGAGACTAATATGTATGCACATACTGCATAGTTGAAATGCAATCTCTCAGACAAACCACACGTGGACACCATATGCATGAGCAAACAATGTTGAAGAACACGTAGTGGTTCTGATACAATTGAGAAACGATTGAGAAGTGTCTCAAATTGGGCACAGTGCTGTGAAAACCACAATGAACCCTGCGTTGGTGGGCTGGATGGCTCCCACTCAATTTTGGAACAGAAATTCGAGGGTCTTTCCAACTGTTGCCCTGCCTGGGATGTGAAACACAGTTTATGACCAGCAGGGCTTCGGTGTTTCACTGAAATCTTTACAAGCTACAGGTATCACACAGGACTGTACAATGCATGGAGACTGTACAACAGGTATCCATTAACAAGCGTCATCGATAACTTCCGAATGCTAAAGATAACAGGACTGAAAAGAAAGCTCAATTAATACAACGGCCGTTCATTTCTTGTACTTGTGGTTTCCACTGCTGGTTCCTGTTGCAATGAATTCCTGTGGTTTCGAAGCTAGAGTTCAGGCTACAATTAAACTCCGCAATAATAAGAAAAAGGTGCAAAACCGAGGGTTTTCAAGGACTGTGGAAAATTCCACTGCTTCACAGGCCTTGAAAATGGCATTTTCCGATTATTCTGGGGTATTCGAGGGCCTCAAGGACCAGTGGAAACATGGGCTGTCATGCAGTGAGCTAGCAAGGCTCACAGAAGGCTATATCAAGTACAGTTAAACCTCCGTATAGCGAACTCTCCATGCAGCGAATTTCTCTATTTAGCGAACTTTTTCTAATTCTTGTACATCCGTCCCATTGAAGCCTGTGTGTTTGGGTTTTCCGTACACCGAAGTGATTTTGTCCATGTTCTCTACGTTACGAAGTTGCATGCGCACAAAACCCTCCTTCGATTCTCAGAAATGGTGCGACTGCCGAACTTTCTGGAATTCAGGGTGTCCGGGATGCATCATATCCAGGTCACTCCTTGCGTTTGAGACGCCAGTACAAAGGAGAGATAGGGCGAGGGGGACGTCGTGGGTTCGGTGACCGACACAACTGGCGTTCGACGAATGAGAGGGAGGAGTTTCCTCCTCTCCTACCCCTCGACGGTTGTCTCTTGCTGCCAGCTGCATCCTGTCGGGGCAAGTCGACACCATGGCAAATGTGTTGAAGCGAAAATCGTTGTTTTTCGGTTTTCCGTCCTTTTTTGTGTCAACGTGGACAGCAGTGATAAGCGGCTTCCTCTTGGAATTGGACGGAGCCAGAAACCTTACTGCTTTCGAGGAAAGAGGGTTCCTGTCATGTACGCCGACAACAAAAAAGCGTGTCTGTTAGACAGGTGTTGGACTCTATTGACGTGCTTCGATGGTACGCGGCATCGAACCAGGATCGGGAGGGAGCTTTGGCAGCGTTGGCAAGATATGGACAGTGTGTTACACCGACGTTTTTCGAGACTGCGCAAAAGCAAGTAACGGACTATTTCCATGCCAAATAAATAGCTTTTTCCTCTCCCGTAATCTTGGTTTTCGTGCGTTATATGCCCGCGACTTTCAGGCAACCAAATTCCAGTGATGACCACCAAAATTTCGCTAATGTTCTCTTTAACGAAGTTCTCCATATAGCCAAGTTTTGCGATATGTTTACCGACTTCGTTACATAGAGGTTTAACTGTACTTCAATGGAAAGTACAGCAAAACATACTTCAAGTAAAGCAGAAACTATATTATTAAGCAGAATTACTTGAAGTAAAGTAAAAGTATAAAAGTACCCCAAAGAGTACTCTAAGTACTACCTAAGTACCGAGTACTCTAAGTGCTACTTAAGTACCGAGTACTTCAAGTACTACCCACACTGTCCACTGTCCACTTCAACCCAAGCAGGACATGAGGTTGAAACAATATGTGCAGTTGTAAAAGAGAAGTGTTTCCAGAGTGCTGCTTACCCGTGCATCAAACAAGTAGATGTAGTCTGATGAGTAGCTGACCAGCATCTCCCGGCCATTAGAACTGTACGTGAGAGATGTGATTCTATGACCTCGACCTTCAAATTCTGGCACTGTAAAGCGGGACACCATGGCATCCAGGCTGTTGCTCATGTAGTTGCCTGAACAAACAACTTTTATTGCAGAAGACCAATACCCGGTCTAAAAGACACACTTCGACAACAAGTAACATTCCACAATGCTGTACCCGCAAGCAACAAAGGTGTCTCGTGCAAATGAAAAAAAAAGAAATACACCTTCTGCTCTTAACAACTCGTACTCACCGGTAGAATGTGTTACAGTGTATGTGTTTACATGCAATCACATTTCTATGTAGAAATACGTATCATTATGCAAATACTGTCGAACCTCCATATAATGAACGTCGATTTAATGAAATCCTATATTTAACACATTATTTCTGTTGCATATACATTTTCTCATAGAAGATAAATGCATATCAATTTAACGAAGTGTTTTCGTTAGACACGTTCTATTTAATGAAGCCCATAGGCAGCAAACACTCAAAACCCCCTCTTTGCGCATGTGCCCCTGTGCTGCATAGAAGCGAGAGAGAGAGGATTATTCCCACCCACAGGGGAGGGAAGGAGAAAGGTCACTGTGACGATGCATTCTGTTGTCACGTGAAATGACGTAACTAGCAAATTGAGCATTCATCCACGTGCTTTTGCTGTGGGAACTGCGCAATCGCTCCCCAGTTACATTCGTTTTCCGAATTTGTTTTCCAGTGGTGCTTTGTGACTAGTATGGTCCAAAAAGCAAAGGTTTTATCAGTTGATTAGTAATCTGCGATACTGTATAAGTAGTAATTTTCGCGAGGACCTATTTTTTGCGAAATTCGCGAACGCCCGTTTCTTCGCGAATTTAAAGTCCCGCAAAATATTCGAACCAATGGCAGAAAAATACGTGAACGAAATATGTAAGAGGTTTGGCCCAGGATGCTGAGGCAACTTATGTACACAGGGTTTCTTACGCTATTACACTGCATTGCCTCGCAAAGTGTTCAGTTCGCCGCTGCAACTGGAAACAGTAGTCCAGCCCTCACGTACGAATCCCGCGCGGATGTAGGCGTCCCGTGATTCCAGTTCCTTGTAAGCCTGGATCATCCAGCAAGCATGTATGCACTCTGCCACGCTTATAGGCCTTTGTAAAAGTTGCCGCCTCACTATCGAGTGCCAAGCGCAACCTGCTCGATGCGATGACAAGAATGACGGGAGACAGGGCAGTTTGGCAATGACACACATACATACAAGCCGAGTATGACTCCCTAATCGCAACCCTTGCAGTCAGAAGTGCTCAAAAGGAAGACTAATTGAACGAGTTACCCACTGGCGATACCTTTTATTAGCGTCTTCCAGGAAGTTCAAGGTGGATGGTCCCTAAGATGGAGCGTGGACGCAGTGCGGTACCGCGAATATAAGGTTCCGTGGATAACTGCCTGATCCTGGCTTCTGACAAATTCGCGAATTATCGAGCCCACGAATTTAACCACTTATACAGTAATCAATGTGGTGTCCATGACTGAGAAGAGAAATGACATTCCCATCCACGACTTACCAACATCCTGTGCGTGCCACGTTGGAAAGTACAGTTAACACGTAACTCTTTTCGTACACTCATGGACAGCAAGCATGGCGAGGACATTTGTACACATTGAAAATTGAGTGACATTCAATAATAAGCATTCCATGTTATACGCCAGTCTTATGACAGTGTTGCATAGAATGGGGAGCGTGGGTCGGCGCGTTGGCAATTTTTTTCTGGGCATATTCAGTTTAACGAACTGTTCTATCGAACTAATTAAAGTGCAGTCATTCTCAATTTCAATTATCTAGAGGTTCAACTACACATGGATTTGCCAAGTTTGAATGGGTTGCAGTTTGAATTACAAGATTTCGAATTAACAGCATTGCACTGTATCAATTTTGTAAAATAATTGACATCGTTAGACAATGTTGTCACTCTGTTGGTAACATGTTGTCTTTGCTTAATATGGAAGAACACAAACTCGTTGACCCAATAATATTTGGAGAACCTTATTATTCCCTCAAGCTTTGATTGGAAAGTACACAGCCCACACAATACAACATGTTTGGGGGTTTTCAGGCATTCCATAAAATGCGGCATTTCTATTTGTCAACACTTTGACAGTGTGAACTCGGACTATTTGAGGATACTTAAAGGATATCGAGATTTTTGTACAAAGTTATACCTGGGACACAGTTTTACATTCAACTAAGCTCGACAACTGGCTCACATGAGTGTCTCACATGGGTGTCATGCACCTCAGTCCAATACAGCACGTTTGGTCTCCCATTTCGTGATGGTGTTTTGACTCTAGTGGACGACAAGTTGAGAACACCCTCCTCAAGAAATGCTTTCATTTCTTTGCTCAAGAAGGTCCTTTCATTCACCTAGTAAGCAAAAAGTTTTGCAAAAAATAAAGAGCCCCAGAAATAAGTTGCTAGGATGAAGGAGTTGAGACGACAGCTGCTGAATGAGCACTACCATGAAAACCGGGCATCTTGACTGAAACAGGGTAGCTTTTCATCTAAGTGAGTTGACTAAGTCTTCTCTTGGGCGCTGCAGTGCATTGTATGTCTTCCAGATTAGTCAGTCAACATTCCGGTTCATGTAAATGCAGTTAGTGTAGAACTTGATCATTCATTCAATCAATCATCATTCAATTATACAACTTGATTGCATGCTTCCAGTTTCTTTAGTTAACCCGTGTAGAATTCAGCAGAACAAAGCAATGTCCTAGCTCATATCAGACACAAGTTTCTAGGACAACGCTAGGATAGACATGTTCAAATATTCTGCACCTTGCTACAATTTGGAATTAATTAGCCCACTTGGTAGTTAGTACAGGACATTTGTTTTTGATTGTAACCTGAAATTTTGTGGACATGCTTGACAAAATGGGTATGCTCCTAAGCCAAAATATTACGAGAAATATTTCCATGACTATGTGTTCATGTGTTGACACGTTATTTTTGTTAACTTCTGTGTACTAGTAAGTTTTGTATCACAATTAATTACTAGGGGTGTGCGAATCCAAATATTTTAAGTCGAATCGAATCTCGAATCGAATGGGGGAAAAAAATTCTGAATACCGAATCGAATATAGAATATTCGTGCAAGATTTACAACACGTGACTTTCGCACTAAAAGTTTCCATTTCGTAGCCCATGGCTTTAGTGTAATTTTTCTGGCATTAACTGTCACAAGAGAGACATGTGGTTCTTCTGCTAAAAGCCCCTACTCTTTAATTTTACATGACAGTGCTTCCTGCTTTTCAGGTGAGCCTACACTTACTGGAGTACTGGAGTGGTTACCTTAATTTAAAAATTTTATGTCAGGCAGTAGCATGTTATACGGATCAGGCTGTAATCCTTTCAGAGAACCACAGGCCATTTGTGAAACAAACAAATTTGCGTCCTGCCTCAGCTTTGCCATGAGCACCTTTTAGTTCCTTTGCTGTCGCCCGAGGAAGTTGCACTGCTGAAATTTTAGACGTAAGGGACATCTTTAAGACACCCTTTTTGTTTATGGGCTGTAGTCATTATTAAAGGGTCCAAGCTTTATAAAGGCAACCTCACAGACATCAAATCAAAGTCCCTCATTGGCACCGCTAAACTGCATGTGGGAGGGGCGCCACCCCTTCCACAGACGATGTGTACAAAACCTACTTTGGATGTTATCTGAAACTAAACACCTTCCCGCCTGTGTTGGTCCTGCAGCAAGGGCAATTTCATAAAACAGGCTTCACCTCATGCACAGAAGCATCAAGTGAAGCCCCCTTTCGGGTTGTGTCCTTCATATTCGTGGAATAGTCCAATATTCGAAAAATCGAATATTGGATATTCGATTCGCGAATCGAATAATTCGAGCGTTTTATATTCGATTCGAATTCGAGAACTCGAATATTCGCACACCCCTACAAGTTACCTTCCACGTATCTCGAAAAATAAATAATAAGTAGGGCTGTGCGAATCCGAATATTTGAAGTCGAATCGAATACCGAATCGAATCGGAAACCAAATGTCGAATATCGAATCGAATATCGAATATTCGCAACAGATATTTATTTTCAGCACCAAAATGTTACAATTACAGGGTCAAGTATACATGGCATAATGAAAAGAAGAGTCGATGCATCCAAAAATCCAAGTTGAAGCCTACACAGCTCATAGGTTGTTGTGGAGGAAAACTAAATGTTCCACATGCTGTGGTGTGAGGCTTTCTCTTCTCACTGTTACAGTATTCCCAGCAACCGAAAAGAGACGCTCACTTGGAACTTCTGTTGCTGGTACCCCTAGATATTTCAGTGCAACCTTTGCAAGATTAGGAAAGGTCACCTTACCAATTGTCCTCCAGAAGTGAAGGGGATCTTCCTTGCGGGAGATCACAGGCATTGAGAAAAAACTTTTTACTTCCTCAACAATATGGTCACTTCTTTGGCTTGTAGCTTTCTTGTTCGAATGGGTGCGCAATTGATCAATGCTGTCCCATACAGAACTACAAGATGGCTCAGTGTGGTGGCTTCCATATGCAGAAGGCTGTTCAGCCACTGAAAGAGTTCCTGTCGGCATCTCTGCAGCAACAGTGTTGACCAGTAGGGTACGCCGCAGTGGCTCCGTGCAAAATATCTCTTTGTAACGTGGGTCACATGCTGTAGCTATCTGGAGCTCTTTACGTTCAGTGTGGAAAGCGAAGCGGACTTTGAGACTTTTTAGCAAATTTGCTGCAAATAGAGAGGCTTGCCCCTCAGCAACAACCTGTTGTTTTAGGACAGCTTCAGATCCATACAGAAATGGTATCACTGATGAAATAGTGCTGTACTTCTCCCCACTCAGTCCTTTTGTTGCTTCTGCAATCGGTTGCAAAGCTGTCACCATACCACATGCTGCTTCCCACTCATCTGGGGTCAAGTTTTCAACTCCAGTGTCAGATGAGAGAAGCTCAAGTGCAATTGCTTCTTTTAACTTCAGCAGCCTACACATCATGTCGTATTCACTATTCCAACGTGTGTCAACATCCTGGATAAGCCCCACTGGAGCAATCTCCATTCTTTGCTGGTATTCCTTGAGCCTCCTCAGTGCTTGTGGGCTATGCTTGTAGTGCCCAACTATAGCACAAGCCTTCTTGCACAGTGCGCCTATTCCAGTGGTTTGCTCTTTAGCATCTTTAATTGCTAGTTGGAGTGTGTGAGCCATGCAAGGAAGGTGTATGACATCCATAGCCTTAACAGCAGAAGTAATGTTTCTGGCATTGTCTGTCACTACAAACACAGGTAGCTGTTCTGTGGGAAGACCCCACTCTTCAATCACAGATGCAAGTCTGTTCTGAATGTTAAGAGCACTATGTTTTTCAGGCATATGCACATTTGCTAAGGTCATGGTCTTGATTTGAAAGTCTGACGTCAGGTAGTGGCATGTTACACAGATATAGCTGTGGTTGGCTCTGGACGTCCATAGGTCAGTTGTAAAAGAAATAGACTGCAGTCCTTTTTCAGCGTCATCACGAATTTCCTTCTTTAGATTCTGCACTGTACTTTCGTACGATGCTGGGATCACACTTCTGGAAAACGTGGTGCGATGTGGTATGTTGTACAAGGGCTGAAGATACGCGATTAGTTCTTTGAACCCCTTGTGTTCGACGATGTCAAACGGCTGTAGGTCCATCGCGAGCATTCTCGCAATTCTCTGTGTTATTGCGTCGCGTTCCTTCTCTGGCAGAGTTCGCTTTTGATATGTTGCTTGTAATGTCTGCTGTGAGCTTACTTTCTCGTTTGCCCATTTCTTACCTCCTGCCTCTAGAAAACGAACGTACGAGGAGTGATGCTTGTTCTTCAAGTGATTCGCAAGTGGCGTTGTCGTGCTTGACGGTGTCCTGAGTGTGGCGTCGCACGCATTGCATTTAGCGTCTTCGGACGTAACCTTCGTAAAATATTGCCATATGGCACTCTTTGCAGCGCTCCTGTTCATAGCGACTTGAATAAATGTTTTGTATCGTTAGGAAGCCTTCGAAACGCACGAAATGGAAACGAAACTAGGTGTGCCGCTGATACAAGGTACCCGCCAAACGATCGGAGTGGGAACGCACTCGCTGACGCCCACGACGCCCTCTCGTGCCTGGAGTTGTAGTTGCAGAAAGTGCGCAGTTTCGATTTGGGTTCGGACGCGTATGGTACATGTTTTCGTCGCAATTGCGTTTTCTTTCTTTTTTTTTTTTTTTTATTGTGCAGTGCGTTGTCGTTTGTACTTTTTGACAATTTGGGCAGATGTATTCGCGAAATCAGTCGAATATTCGACAAATAGTCGAATATTCGAAAATTCGTATACCTGATATTCGATTCGCGAATCGAATAATTCGAGTGTTTAGTATTCAATTCGTATTCGAGTATTCGAATATTCGCACAGCCCTAATAATAAGTTTTGAACTGCGGCTCACTCTATGAGCCACAAGTGACATACGTGGTGTCGCCACTGTGGCACGTGTGTAAAGTACGAGTGCCATCGTCATCAATAAAGTGTTCTGGAACTGGCTATGGTCTGAGCCAGACACAATATTTTGGCGACGTCGGACAGTCATGACGTCTGATTGCAAGCGCATTGCTAAGCGTGAATTTCCGCAACTGTTTGCTCCAGGACTGGACGTTGCTAAAGGTTACACACACAAAGTGAAACTGAGACCAGAAGTGGAGCCCACTATAGCTAAACTTGGAAGGCTTGGAAGGCTAAACTTGGAAACGCAAAGGCATTCTGGAAGCTCTGTCACCCACTGACTTTCACACACTGAGGTCATTCCTGGGCATCTTTTCCCCCCGTGTTTGCACCACGAAGCAACTGTGGCTATGTGGCTGTGGACAGATGGAGAGAGAACAGCAGGAAGGAGTGGGGGACAGAGGGGTTAGTATGCGTCCTGGGCTGACTTCAGGGGGGAACTGTGCCGTCTGGAAAGTCTCCGGAGAACCCAGGGAAAACCTCAGACAGCACGGCCGGTGACAGGATTCGAACCCGTGTCAGCTCCAGTCTCGCCGTGGAATGCGATCATCCTAACCACTATGCAACGGGAGCTGGTATTCCTGGACATGACTGGACGAAATTTATAAAGAACTATGCGGACAAAGTGGAACTGCTACGTCACTTGCTCCAAGGCGAAAAAGCCATTCAGTGGAGCACAAACGCTCAAGAACGCTTTGAGAGGCTCCAAAGACTCACGTCCACATGCTCGATGTTGGGTATGTTCGACCCCACACTACCAGTTACTGAAACGACTGATGCGTCTGGTTACGGCCTCTGTCAACGGACAGTAACTGTTTATAACCAGCATGACCGTTTCTTTGACAGGTTTACAGCCGGGAAGGCTACCCCTCCCAAATCATTACGGACAACGGACCTCAGTTCGTGTCAGAAGAATTCGGAAGTTTCTTTCAAGGATGCGGAATTCGACACACTTGTTCTTCTGTGTACAACCCGCAAGAGAACGGGATGGTCGAACGGTTCAACCAAGTGTTGAACAACTTGATACAAATGTCACGCTTGGAGCAACATCCAATCAAAGAAGCTGTTTTAGAGTACTTACTGGTGTACCGAGCCACACCTGATCGGATCAACTGGGCTAGCACCAGCCTACTTGCTTCATCGAAGGAACATTCGGACGAAACTCAACATAGTTGGTTTTCCAACAACAAGGTTTTTTGAAGATCCAGCTCACGAGATGGAAGAGCTATGTCGTAAGGGTGAGGAAAAACAGAAGGGCACAAAAACATACGTTGACAGCAAAAGAGGGGCACAGCTAAAGGGATTTCAAACCAGGAGATTCCGTCCGTGTGAAATTACCACGTCATCAACGGAAAGGTCGACTTAGGTTTTCTGAGCCCAAGAAGATCGTAGAGAACAGAGGACCGAACTCCTTCCTGTTGGACGATAACAAAATTTGGAATGCAAGCAGGCTTTCCAAAGTTCATGAGGACGTGGCACCAAAGCTACTACAATCAAGGAGGCCCGAAACAGAATCGATGCCTTGTACTGGGAGCCAAAGAGCTCCACCAGAGAAGACCTTGTCGTCCATGCCGAGGCAAAGGTACAACAGCCAAATCCTCTTGAACTACCAAGACAAAACAACGAAGACTGCACACCTCAACTTCGTAGAAGTACCAGGAGACACGCACTTCTAACTCGTTTAAAGGACTATAGTTGTTGATTCATTAAGATTTTACAGTCTTTCTTAGTACGTATGTGTTGTTTTTTTTTCGCGTGGGGAAATGTGGTGTCGCCACTATGGCGCATGCGTAAAGGACGAGTGCCATCATCATGAATAAAGTGTTCTGCTACTGAATGTGGTCCGAGCAAGACACAACAACATACACTGATGTGAACATACTCCAGAACGTAGCAGAAAAATGATTCATGGGAGAAATACTTGATGGTGGAAGCAAAGGTCTCGAAAATTTGCATCAACATGCTTCACATAGGTTTGTGTTTAGAACGTAGTAATGTTACCTGTTGAACGTGTTCCCAGCATTCTCCTATCGAACACTCTCACTGTTGAATCCGAGCATCCAACTGCCAAGTGATAAGGCGTCAGGGGGTTGACGGAGATGGAAGTCACTGCACGGTGGCAGTTGATAAGTATGTCCTGCACCAACCACATTTCAGTAAGCTTTTCAGTTCATGTGAAATGTTTGCATGCTTGGTTGACACTTTCAATATTGCATTCACATATAACAATATGTCTATCATGTCAACTTGAAGTTTTACAACAATGCAAAGCTGCTTTCAATGCAGGAGCAAAACAGATAATTTGTGTAACATGAATGGGCTTCTGAATTTTCAGTTTTACCTGAAAAACTCCGACAAACACTCGCCGGTAATGGTTTTAAACAATCTAATTCATCCAAAAAACCCAGTTGTCTCGCGATGTAAACCCCCAATTATTATTATTATCATCTAAAAAACATGGATTTTCGTAAGTCCAAGTACAGTAAAACCTCGTTAGTTTGGATCGCACGGGAGCAACGAAAATGTCCAAATTATCCGAATGTCGAATTATTGAACGGGCAGCAAAGTACGAGGTGAACTTGCCGTTATCAATGTACCTTTATTGTGAAAAGGACTGCGAGTTTGCTTTGCTTCGAGTGTGGTTTGCTTTGTACCGGAGATCTGAGAGTTTAAAACAACTTTCATGATAGCAGCCAAGTGCTGCACTGCATCGGAGCCAATGGGAGCGCGGCAGCAAAAGTCCTCCAACACAGCAAGGGCTTCAGTTGTTAACCAGCGGATTCTAAATTCCACTGATATGTGAATGTACGTCCTTCCAGTGTTTCACACGTTCATATTTTGGAGATGAATATCCAACATTGCCATTTTGAACTGAGAACAGCTTCACAGAATTTCCCGAGTTAGCCGTAATCCACAAAAGGTCTCAGGTTACGGACCCCAACTTGCCGCAGTGACCAGGAATCCGGTGTACAGTAATATGATATCATGCCCCTGTGAGGCTGCATCATCAATAGGTGCAGCACATCATGAACAATTAGGGCCAGAGACCCTGTGATGAGCATAGAGGCCAATGATTCTCAAACATCTTGAGTCACTGTACACAGACCAATGAGAGCATGTGGGTTGAGAAATGATGAAGCTTAGTGCCAGATGGATCCTGTGGAGCTCAGCTGCTGAAGCCGAGGTGGTGTGCGACACCCATCTCAGGAATGACGCGTCCCAACATCTGCAGTATGCTGTCTCACCAACTAGCCCAACTTTCTGCGCTTGTTCAGGAATGACGAACACACATGACGAGCCAGATGTTGTTGTTGCAGATGCAGCGCTGAAAAGTTGAATTCTACCCGTCGATCTCTCCATTAGGTCTAGACTAAGCTGCTGGAGGACCTGAGTGCATACACCTTAGCGGCGGCGTAGACCCAGGTGGTTGCTGGTTCCCGGGCCCACAATGAAACAGCTGGGTACACGTGCTGCTTGTGCTTAGGGAGAATCAACTGTTGTGCCTGGATAGCCTGAGTGAACGGAGAGCTGGAGCGCTGCAATAAGGCTCGAAGCAGGGGATGGCGACGATGACGATTTGCCAGTCGAGAGAAGTGGCAAAAAGACTCTTGCATCCTGAAAACAGGTACAAGTGGTTCCCGTGCCTCTGCCATGACTACTATGTTGGAAGTTGCCTGAGGAACGCCAAGACATAGCTTACTCCTCTTTGCAGGAATGGTTTGTAGGGCTTGCTCTGTCTTGAGAGAGAGGTTGTGAAGCACTGGTATGTGGTACGCTAACAAGTGGCGTATGAGGAAGCAGTGAACATCAAGCATTGCTTTCGTCGAGCTACCCCATCTGGAGCCGTATAGGTATCTCAGTACGTTGAGTCTACTCTCCGCTCTTGCCTTTAGACAATGCACCTCTGCTGCACATGACAAACTCCGATCCAGAGTAACCCCCAGAGATCTATGATGTGGCACTCTGCAAATCTGGAAGCTGCCGATATGCGGTTTAAATTTCTTTAGATGCCGGCGCGCGAAGGAAGCATTACAGTCTTCTCTGATGAGACGTCCATTCCCCTCTGCAGGAGGAAGGTTCCAACACAGTCCAGGGCACTCTGAAGGTGACGCTGCAGGGCTGGCCATTGCTTACAGGACGACCATATGCAGATGTCGTATAAAGAATGATGCACACGCCGCGAGGTAACAGGGAGGGCAGCGCAGCCAAAACGACATTAAAAATCAGTGGACAAAGGACGTCTCCCTGGGGCACACCCGCGCTTAGGTTGTGAGAGCTTGTGTTACCTTCAGATGTCCTCAAGAAAACACACCTTCCTTTAAGGTAATCAGCAATCCAGCGAAGGGACTGCCCCATGATGCCCAGAATCCATAGGTCATGAAGGACATGGCTGTGGCTCGTTGTATCGTAAGTCCTCTTTTATATCTAGAAAGACCGCACCATTTGCCCAGGTTTCTTCGATGCGAGTGACAAGGTTTCGAACGCAGCGCATTAACAGCGTGCCTCTCTGAAATCTACCATTTCCCGAGGAAGTAGACGACGAGATTCCAAGAACCAGTACACACAATTCAGAATAAGTCTCTCCATGATCCTGCACTCGTGAGGCGATGGGCCGAAGTGATGCAAGCTCTCGAGGCGGTTTCCTCGATTTCAATACTAGTACAACCTGTCAGATCTTCCATAACTCAGGGACGTCATTTCTCCAAGAATTGTTGATAACGGCAAGGAGTACAGATAGTGATGAGGAACCCAAAGACGCCGTAGCCTTGTATGAGACCCCGTTGTGCACAAGAGCTGATTGTTTCGCGGAAAGGCGGATGGCAGCTTCTAGCTCATGAACAGTGAAATCTTTGTCCATGTGTGGGTCTTGAGCCTCATGATCAAAGACTATTGCTCCATACATGTCCTCTGCTTAGGATCTGTGGGTGGCTGTGGAGGACGCCTCCACGGGAACTGGGGAACTTAAAACTTTTAAGAACATGCCATATACATTCTGTTGGTGTGTACGGAGATAATGATGAACAGAACAAACTCCATTGCTTCCAGCTCAGTTGCTGGAGATGTTTCCAGCATAGCAATAAGTTGCAGACTTGGTCATAGTCACTAGGACGCCCAGACCTCCGAAATCTTCTCACTGCCCGACGCCATAGCACTGCTAGATACATTCTAAATAAGGTGGTTGCTTCAGCGCAGTTTGTCTCCCTTCCCTTCATTAGAGGTCCTGAAAAGATCCACATTATTTGCACTTCGAAAATCAGCCCCTCTAATTATGGTGGTCGCCACACAAATGGCAGTTCCACTTCAGAATGTATAGAAGAGGCGGCATGATGTCACATCGGCTACACCCAAGACTGCTGGTGGTGGTGCTGCCACGTCGGAGGAGTGCACCCCCTTTAGGTGTCATATGGTATCTATATTAGTCAAAAGTTGATTTAGTTAGTTAATGTGAGAACACTGAATAACTTGGTGCCAGGCGTGAAAATCAGTAGAAGTCAATAGGATCGGCCGAAAGGCGAAACAAACAGGAAGGCTCCTAATTGGCTGGTTGGTACGCATTACATCCGTGTTCTCATTGGAAATGTGCCCGGTGTTGCGTTAATTATCTCAAACTATGGGCTCTGTGGGGAGCTGTTGGGGCCTGGTCTCGTCTCATGACATGGAATGATTCATCGGAGAAGCGTTTCTCTACAATGGATAGAGCAGCCGTACAACTTTCAGTTTCATTTTCACTTTCACCTCACGTCCAGCAGCCTCTTTTGAAGCAAATATGGTGCAATAAGTCAGAGAAACATGTGTTAGTAGCAGCACGTAGCAGGATCTGCATTCAGGTTGTGTTCAGGTTGTGTTCAGGATCTCAGTTCATGTTTGTGTGCCCCCCTTTCTGTCTTTCTTACAGGATAATTTCCATTAAATGACCCATAGTTGGTTCTACAATGTTTACTGATAATGGAGCTTTTGAGAAACACACCTCCTTACAGTCATCCACAGAGCAACTGCATTTCGTGCGCAGGTCAAACCACCGCACTGTGCCATCTTCTCCACATGACAAGAATGAGTGTGGGTCATTGGGGACAGTGGCAATCTCATACGCTGTGCCAAAGTGACAAGTCCACAGGTTGTGCAAGCTGGTTTCAGGCCGTTCTACATCAGAGTAGGCTATGACACCGTCCCCTGAGCAGGACACCACCTGAAGCAGAAAGTCATTTAAAGTTTAAAATACAAAATTCTAGCACAAGGACCTAACTTACGAGGTGATCACTAGTGTTTGGCAAGAATTTTGCGCTGAAGATGTTGGCAGTATGGCCTGTTCTAATGTCTGCCACGACCTAAGGAAGGAAAAGGCATAAAATGTGTACATAGGCTGTGCTCCCTAGAGAGGAAGGATGCAAAGAAAAATTTAGATTGTCAATTTGAAGCTCACAAAACATTTCAGGCACATAACTGCTCTGTAGTACACTAACTAGTGATTTCGCTAACAAATTTCAAAAACTGGCTTGGCTCAATGGGTCATGAGAACCTGAAAAGTCTCAAAATTCTCATCATCCAACATGCACAGTTGGCTCACCCACTAGTAGCACACACTGTTGCCATAACATTGAGGCAACATTACAAACGTTGTCTAATGTGGAGCAATGTTTTGCAATATTTGTTAACATTATTATATTTCGTTTATGTGTCGTGTTTATTATTATCGTATATTATGTGATTTCGTTTGCAACAGTTGTGTTTTGACACTGTTTTGACTCGCCGTTGCTTTGCCGCCTGTATCTCCGCCATGAAGATGAAATTAGATAAAGACGGTGCCTGCTGCGTGAACTACATGAACAGGCTCAGACAGAAGATCCACATTCAAAGGAACTTCGCCCGCGTATCTTCGCTGGATGATGCGCTGATGAGAACCGTTCTGACGACTGAACAGTATTGTAATGTGCGTGAGTCAGATTACCTTTGCCACAGCTGCTAACGTAATCAACCAAACGTAAATAAATAGTGACTCATCTTTACTGGCACGGTTTAAAAAGCTGGACGTAAACATGGAATTCTCATGCACATACCGCGCAGGCAGTGACACATAGACTCAATTTACATTTCTCTATAGTGTCCTTGTGAAGCTGTCGTGCCACTTTAGACTCCCTGGGGAAAATATTCGACTCTTTGGGTCCTCAAGTAGCAATACGAAGAGCACAGGCGGCTGTCAAAAGAAAAATGTGAATATCCACCAGGTTAACTTCTCACAGCACTTCCATGGTCACTACACGCACCACAGTCGGACACTGAAACCCTGGCACGCTCTAACTTTTATTGTGCAAGGAAAAAAAAACTTCAATTTCCTGTGCACTCAAATATCATATGCGGAACCATGTGGCTACAAAGTTTGGAGAATTTTCGAGGTGGGGTTTTTTAGATATGAGCGCTCAAAAACCGCAGTTGTAGATGCCTCCTTACGTGACAGCAACCTGGCCTAGGCTCCGAAATCTGATACCAACTTATAGCCTTCCCGATATGATACCTTTCTCATTTCACTGGCATGTACACAAGAACATGAGCAATTTTCGTCATTGCCCCCAACTTTGCGTATTTTTAGCCACAAAATAACAAAATCCCCGCCACAACTGAACCAAGGCACTTGAAGCCAACATAGCTGGGAATGCGAGGGAAAAAATTTAAAGCCGTGAATGCGTTCTTTGGAAAGAAAAAGAATTGAAAAGAATGCCAGAGTCGTTATGCCAGAAATTGCGTCGGACATGCCATATTCTTTCGGATCTTTTTTTTTCTCTCGGCAATTACGGAAACTAGAGGAAAAATACTTGCTGTTCCATTCTCAATGTGAGTCAGGCTACAACATATATTTTTTCAATAAAAATCACCGATGGTGTCCGGAACACCTTACCTAAGTTGAGAAGGAATAACCCAGCTCCTATTTATCAAACTTGCGTAAGTTTATTATGCCAAAAGATCATCATGATCTAAAAAAACTGACTATTGTTTGTGTGATGTTAGTAAAAAACTAGACCAAACACACACAAAAAAGTATTTCTCAGTTGCACCGGCAGGATATGAACCAGTGAAACTACAAACGAAATCCCACAATGCCATCAGGAGTCACGTGGCAATTCTCCCATTGCTGAATGGCCGATGCATGGACACTCAAGTTTTCGCTCGGGGAGCAATTCCAAGCAGAGTTGTGCCTAACTCGTTACTTGGTAAAGGTTACTTTTTTTGGTAACGAAGTAACGATTTGGTTACTTTTTTTTTTTTTTAAATTGTAATACTTAAGGAATCAGTTACAAAAATTGGTAACTCGTTACTGACGTTACTCGTTCTTTTTCTTCAGCGCATTTCGGGAGCAGCGGGAGCACATTTCGACACTCCGCATGGCGCAATGCGTGCAGATTTGACCTGCGTGACTCACGACAACGTGTGACACAAAGTCCCTCGCTGGATGTGTTGTTGTCTTTTCTCTTGTTTCCGTAATCTCCGACCATCACTCCTTCCCAAGAATGGGCACCAATTGTGCTATGGCTACAAAAAACGTGTTTTGACTTCTAGCCTTTTCTTGTCTTTGCTAAGCTTCTGAGCGCCCTAAATTATGATGCAGCCCCTCGTCTGTTTTTGGGAACCGTTGATGATTCGTGGCACCAAAACCGGTGTTTTTTCTTGTGTTTCCATAATCTCCAATCACCCCAACTTCGGAAAGAAGGGAGAAGGTCCAGGCAAACTGATATAGAGTCATGGTAAGGGGCCGAGAGACACGGAACACGAAGGACGGCCCACAAATTTCGAGCTACTTCTAAAGTGCAATTCCTCATTAATAAAGAGTTGAAGGCAAGTAACGGCATGTTTGTTGGCTCCTTTAAATATGCGGCAGTAACGTAAAAGTATAACTCGTTCCCTGTGAATAACGAGAACTTGTTACTTTTGTATGTTGGTAACGAGTAACATATTTAGTTACTTTTTTCTGAAGTAACGGGTAACGGTATTTAGTTCCTTTTTTTTTGGTAACGGGCACAAGACTGATTCCAAGCAACTTGAGTTGGTGGAGGTTAACTGTGTTGGCCGACTGCCAGCAACACGAAAAAATTGCCCATAGTTGCTGGAAAAAGTTGCCCCGTGTGAACACTGCCTAATACATGTGGAAGATAATGAACGAGGGCTTTTTTTCTTCAATTGTTCAAGTAATGGGGTGACGGCTTTTAAAACATTGATATATCAATATTTCTCTTCAAAATACTGATATATTATAAAATATGGTTTTCATTTCATCGTTATTGTTTCGTTCAGTGATCTTTCAGATATTTATATTGATAAAAACATTGACATTTTGATCAATTTTATCGATCATTTTTTTACGATGTTTATATTTATCAACATCGAAAGTTGTGATACTTCTGCGTCAGTAGTGTGAAGCCATTTTCAATGAGACTGTAGCAAAGGGAAAATACAGGATTGAGTGTGAAAGGAGATTCTAGGGGCTTTCCTAATTGCGGAAAGCAAAGAGAAGTGTGTTACCTTGCCCACTGTAACCTTGCTCGATAACGAAGAGGATTTTTTGCGCAATCATATGTAGGTGTAAGGAATGTGTAATAAATCTCCGATAAAAGCAGGGTGTCGAACTGAACCCGAACCGAAAACAGTACCTCAACCGTTATTTTTGCCACAACCAAACCCAAATCTGAACCGCAAATTTTATGACACTGCTGAACTTGAACCGGAAAAAATAATAGGAGTAACTGATTCGGACATAAAAGAAGTCGGCATAAAAGTTCAAGTGCTTCTCAATCCCTGAACAAGGACACATTGCTCCCCATATCGTGCATTTCACAAATTTTCACATAGCAGTCAAACGAGAGGGTGGAACAAATATAAACGAGACATTTTTTGTTGTAGAGCGCATTCTATCAGTTGGAGCGCACTGCCACTTGTGCACGTGTTAGGAAGATGGGTCAGTAGTTAGGTGAGAAGCCGACCGGTCTCCTTACACTTCCTCAGTAGTCCATCATACAATGTCTGAGAAAGAGGTCCGTTGCACAACGTATTAGGCATTATAAATTTTCTTGCTCGTGAGGGTGTAAAACCGACCGAAATTCTGCACAGATAGACAGCGCAGTTCGGGAATCAAACACTGTCAAGGTCGCACGTGTTTGCCTAACATAAGGAATATGCGGACGGCCGTCATGAGCTTGAAAATGAAAGCCCCTGTTAAAGCCGAGACTCGGCTGGCAAGGTGCTCACAATTGGTTTGGGGACCAACGCAGCATTTTGTACATCGATTCCTCGCACGATCGTCGCACCATCAACGCTACATATTACTGTGAACCTTTGAGTGAGGTTAAACTTGCTTATCACAGCAAAACGCGTGACCAACCAACACATAAAGTGATTCTCCCAAGTGACAACCCCAGAGCCCACACTGTAGCCATCGTATGTGCAAAATCAAGGGAAAAGGGGCTGGACTCCACTGGAACACCCTCCCTGTAGCCCTGACTTATCGCCTTGTGACTTTCACATGTTTGGGACACTTAAAGAAGAACTGGGAGGCCAACGATTCGACGACGCAGTAAAGGAGTTTGCGCGCATCAGGCTGCTGACACAACCCTCTTCTTTTTATGAAGAGCAGATAAAAAAGCTATCGAACCACAGGGAAAAATCCATTTCTACTTCGGGAGATAATGTATAAAAATAATGTACACTCGGTTTATTTCTCGCCACAAATAAAAAGTCAAATTGAGTGGTTATATTTGATGCACCCTCGTGTAGTATGCTTTCAGCGTCTTTTTAACACGTTGAAGCACAGTGGTCCATAACTCTCTCAACTAAACGCACTTCCGGTGCTCGTAACTCCAGTCAAAATCTCCGACACCTTCTCAAAAGCGGAGTCAGAGAGACGGGGATGGAAGCCAAGTGATACAGCAGACATGTTTTTGTGCATGGATGCCTCGTTTGACTCGTACAAATTTGCAACGTCGAATGATGCTCAAAAGAATCGACCGAGAATAATTTCAACCTATCGGTTGATCGATCCACTAAAGAATAAAGGCGGGATAGTTGGTAAATACCCACTGAAGTTGTTGAGAGCATGCACTTGACATGTATTGTTGTCTTTTGGGCTGCGCTACAAGTTCGAGTGGTGGATCCACGTCGGGGAACTAACTATCGCCGATCATCTGCGTTAGCGGTGGTGCAAGGCTCAGCAATGCAAGGCAATGCAACGGCTCAGCCTTTCACAAAGTCAATTTATTAGATGCTACGCTTTTACAAATCATGTGCCTGCAATGTCTGTCGAGACTCCGAACCTCAGATAGGTTAGAGAGCGGAAACGTGGGTTCTCGCCACGCAGGCCAGGATTTGGAGTCTAATTTAGAGCGTTAAGCAGAGGCTCCTTCTGGGGTTAGACAGAGTCACTCCCTTTGGGGTGCAGGAGTCACGACTCACCGCATTCAAAGGGAACTATTTGGTGCAACTTGGGTTGCGCGCAACTGCAGTGGGAACCAAGTTGCAGCCAAAAAGTTGTATCGTATGAATTGACCCTAATATGAATGTGGAGAGCAATTTTTCGTCTTTGGTTTCTTAGCGCATACCTTCTCCAGTCTTGTCTCAAAAATATATAAACAACTGAGGCAAGAAGGAAGCAACATTCAAAATACAGTATGAAAAGCTTACTTCGTGGCTGTACCCGTTTGTAATGCATAGATGTTGGTCATCTGACCCTGACAGAAGGAGGGTGCCAGCATCATTCCAACAGATGGTATTTACCTTGAAGGAAAAAGAAACAACTTGTGCGGCTTGCAAAGAAACCTGGAGATATCATATGTAAAGTTCTTGGCATCATATCAATAGAAAATAACAGCTGCTTGTGTCTAGACATATACTCAAAACAATAATACACACGAGAAATATGAAGAAATTTCGAGTCCATTCTACTCACGCAACCGTTGTGGACTGGTAACTTAGCCTGTAGACTCAGTTTCTGGACAAAAGTCCGGCTTCCTACGGGGGATACGGTACTTTTTAGGCCGTGTACCTTTTAAAGGACTTGGTTATTTTTAGTAGCAGTTGACGCGCACATTAACAATGGAACAGCGTTTCTCCCGGGAACATCTTACTACTGCTTTTGAATAAACATATCAAGGGACACACAACAGTTTACCTTTTGCAGCGTCGAATAGCTGAAACGGAGTTGAATAACCATACGACGAGTCTTCAATTTGCCAAAATAGGCCTCTTCTACCGTACATCGTGACAGGTCGTGATTTTCTGTTTAATAACCCTGTCATGAACAGATGCTTATTTCCACTGTTACTGATCTAGTGACGTCCAACGCATCATCCAAAACAAATGGTCCTGACGATTACTTTGCGTGCTTTGCGAACAACATACAAAGCATGGCGGTGGCGGTCGACAGCGTCGTCTGATATAAAAGAAACGTTCGCAACAAGCAGATGTACTTTTTGTGCGATCATAGAACGCAACAATCAGTATCAATTCCGATCAATGCTACGAAGCACAGCTACGTTTTGCTTGTACGATCCTGTCGTGGTCAGCTGTTTTGGCATCAACATACTCGCGGCAAACAGAAACTAAAAGAACATAGCCCGCGCCATCTAGTGATTGACTAGCGAACGTCTGTGTTGTTTGCGGTGTTTGAAAGAACCAGCAAAAGTTGCCGAGTGTGACAGGACTTCCTTATGACAAAAACGAACGGATTGTCACGTGCTCAGGATGAACACCTTAGTTAGCCTTCTTATTTTAGTTTTCGCTGTTGCATTTGCCATTTTTCACAGTTACCCCATGCCGCCTCAGTCGCCGTTACTTTACCAATGGCAAGAGAGCGCATCCTTCTTCATTGTTGATGGCTACGATATCTTCTTTAAAGGTCAAGTCTCCACTATTGTTACATTGGAGTAACTGGGTGACAGCACGAAGCATTGAGTTGTCAGTGCGGAGTGTCTGCTGTGTGGATCAACAAAATAACAACAAGTCGTAACAGGTTGTGGATCAACAAATCGTTCACCAGTGTCGAATTACCACATTTTCTGGTGTATAACGCGCGTTATACACGAGTGAGTTACAGTACAACGTACACTGTCGTCTTCGCGTACGGGAGGGGTAGTGGTTCTGCGCACGCGCAAAACACAAAAAGAGCTTCGCGCGTTGCGCAAAACCACCACGCTGTCGTTTACGTGCGCAAAGGCGAAGCGTCCGATGCACTAAAACTAGTGGACGCGTCAAGTGCCTCCTCTGGTCACGGGCCATCGGTCTTGACAGGGAGTCGTTCAAGTGCCATGTCGACAGGCTTTGATATAACTTACAAGTAAATTGTAACTGAAACTGGTAACCTCTTGCAGTAACTATAGTTACGTTCCTCTTATAACTGTGACAAGTTACTGCTTTTGCTAAGGTAACTGTAAAGTGTCACCGTAACTAAGTAGGGCTTGGGTATGACAATATTTTGCATGCGTCAATTCTCCGGCATAATTTTGTCGAGGCTTCACGTATAGTGCAGTTTTTTCCAACCAGGAATCGCACTAATTTTGTCATCTCATTCGTAGCCACGATTGCCTAGACTAATGTCTTTGTCAGATGGGCACAAATACGGCCTTTCAGGTTATGGCATTAAGAAAAGGCAGTAACTGAAGTACGGCCCCAAACACTGGGAGTACCCCAGACGGTATCCGTGATGGCGTGGAGGTGTTTTGCCGATGATATTGATACCAATGAACACATCTGCGGATGTTGAATGGAATGTAATCAAGTCACATTTGTTCTCACTATGTGTACTTGGAAACAACGTTTGTTTGGCACTTAGCGAATTTGAAACGTACAACAGCAAATGAGATTTGCTATGGATACTTTGTTGTGCACGCAAAATTTTGGATGGAGATGATACGGAGTGTAGTGGTTCTAGGGTATTACTACAAAGTGATGAGATAGAATGAGAAGCAAAAATGCATCAGAAGAACTCGAGGCATTGCATGCGAAAAAAGTTTAAAAAACATTACGTTCCAAAACTTTTTGTTTCGAATTGAAGGAAATCTGCACCTTTTTGCTCATGGTGTTAGGTGACGAGGTTTTGTCAGTTTCCAGGGAACGCCGTAACCTGTCGTGCGGGAACTCCATTGCCCTTGCATCTCAGTTTGGTCACAAAGGCCGTATGACTGACCATCTGGCAAGGAATTGATGACTGAATGCACCATTAAGGTTCTAATTTTGCATGTCTGTCATGACTTCCACCGTGGTGTAAAGGTTCATGGGAAATCCTTTGTTAGTGACACTGGATATCTATTCTAGGACAGTACAAGTGCAAAAAGAAACTTTTTCAGAAGTGTATTTATTCAGCTTTCTTCTCAGAAGATAACTGTAAAGCAGAGGTGGGCAAATGCCCTCACGATCTTTGCCCTCACCTCAATTTTCGTCACAGATGTTTTTCCTCACCTCACCTCATTTTTGGGGGGACTTCGTTCCTCACCTTACCTCAACCTCCTTTTAAAATTATTTTCCTTACCTCACCTCACCTCAACATTTTCCAGAACAGTTTTTCCTCACCTCACCTCATTTTTTTCCTGAAAAATTTTCCTCACCTCACCTCAACCTTCTTTCTGAAGTATTTTCCTCACCTCAACCTTCATTCTAAAGTATCTTCCTCACCTCACCTCGCCTCAACCTTCTTTCTAAAATATATTCATCTTTGTTATAATTTTTGCCTCGTCGAGCTCACCTTAACCAGTTTCTGTAAAACGTTTTCACTTCACACGTGCTCTTTCGATTAGGAGTGGCGTTGCTCAGAGCCACAGTTACTTCGTAGTGCTAACACGGAATCAAAAAGGTATTAGGAGTGGGTAGGTGTATACGTTGCAGTTGGCTTTTTAGTGCTTCGTTGGTTGATTCCTGACAACAACTTATAAGTACCCACAGCTAAGATTCATTGCCTTGCTTGGTTCGTCGTTCTTGCAACAAGTATCCACTACATGTACGATCAGTAAAAATTGTACGTCGGATACATGGGTAGAGAAGTTGCACAAACCGAGCAATTTTGAGTTGTTTTTCATACTGACAAGGCAGGAATGGCTTTTATCGAGATTCTCTCAAGCGAGAATGATAATGAAGCTGTGGAAGTCGTTTTCGGGATGCTATGCAGCTATACTTCGAATTACTTGTACATTTTGCATTTTTGTCGGTTATGACTTTATAGTATCGATCAATAATACTTAAATAGCAGACGTATTCATTTGCAGCCGGAATTCGGGGACCTTTTCTTCATGACCCTTGTTTTAAAGCAATTAGGTAGACGTGCTCTACGGATTACTAGTGACTTATGTGTTGACTTACTAATTAAATTACTTTATGTAGACACAGACCTCTTGTGTGTTTTCACCTAACTTCATTGCCGTACTAAAAGCTCAATTTTTCAACTTGTGGCAATACGAAATATATGCCATTATTTGCGCTTATTGCACTTAAAGCGCGTGTTGTTGCCTCCATTTCTTACATCAGTCTCTGATAAGGCCATTGGTTGTCATGTACTATCGTTCCATATAATACGTGAAAGACATCTGCTTACAGACTGACTAGTTTGTCTTTGTTGAAATCTAAACACTCAAAGCACACGGAACTATACTGACTTGTTCATGTGTCTCACATCATGTATGTGACTCAACTGACTAGTTTGATTTTATTGAAATCTGAGCTAAATACATATAAAGCACACATAAGCTATATTCACTTGTACGTGTATCTGATCTGACACGTCTATCATGTATCTGACTCTACTGAAAGTCTGGAACTAACGTGCATAAAGCGAACACATTTTAGTGCAGAGAGCCTATGCTCACAGTAACATTTCTGCTACATTGGTAATAGAAGAAGCTGGCTCTCGGTGCCCTTTTAAGAGATCGCGCAATTGAAAATAGCCGCTCCACATTTCCTCAACCTCCCTCTCAAAAATTTTTCGTCAATTTTTCTCAATCTCAATTTTGGAAATTTTTCCTCACTCACCTCACCTCAAAGTCCTTGTCAAAAATTTTCCTCACCTTACCTCACCTCAACCTCCCTCTTGAAACATTTTCCTCACCTCACCTCAATCTCTCTTTTGAGAATTTTTCCTCACCTCACCTCACCTCAATGTGCGTGAGGTGAGGGTGATGTGAGGGTGAGGGTGATGTGAGGGTGAGGGCACCCTCATTTGCCCTCGTGAGGATGCCCACCTCTGCTGTAAAGTAACTGTTACCTTAATGCAGCAGCCGCAGCTGTAACTAGTTACGTTTCAAAAAGTAACATGTAACTCAGTTACTAGTTTTGCATGCTAACTAACTGTAACTGTATCTTAGTTACCTTTTTTTAGTAACACACTCGTGACCGGATAGATGTACAGGGTGGGTGCAGATGAAGTAGCCCCACATTCATACACGTATGGTGTTTTGCTTTATCTGCACCTACCCCGTATAAAAAGTGCCTAAACTATAAGTGCCATAGGCTTTGGTTGCTGTGGGCACTACTGCTGATGTAGAGTTTACAGTTGCTGTACCTCTTTGCCTCTGTGGCACGTGTTTTGTATCAATGTGCATCGTACATGACAATCCCGAGGCACACGCTTGCATTGGTGCTCATTGTACTCCGGAAAACACAGTAAGGTCATCACTCAGTAATGGTTTGATAATTTGGCATTGATCCAGCAAATTTGGAAAAATGGCAAACTCCTCACTCTTTTGAAATGTAATTTAACCATGTTATCTAGTGATCATGGTCAACGATGATGTCTGCCAAGTTGTGTCTTTCACGAATGTTTGCTACGTAGCATGTCTTGAAAAATGATGCCAACAATGTAATATGAATATATTCAAATACAGACATGGTACATGGCTCCTAGCCATTTTTTCATGGTTTACAAGTGTCATTTGTTTGCATGTCGGATTCTATTAAAAACCTTCGTACGACTTATCTGCTAATGTAAATGATTTGCCACACCAGTCACTCGATGGCCTTCCTGTGTGACATCGCCTTCAATAGTTTGAAGCTAAGAGCATACAGTGCAAGTAGTAATATTTGTAAGTGCTGCTTTTTTGCAAAGTTAAAGTCCCACAAAGTAAGTTATACCTTTAGGAACTCCATGGCACAGGATCAGCGTACCAGGAAGCTGGAGTAGTCTGATGCAATATTTTTCACACGCGACTACATCCGAATTTGCGAATTATTAAGACCACAAAATTAACCGCTTATAAAATATTTTCAACAAAACTGAAGCTGCTGTAACTGGGTTTTGAATTGATGTGTTTTTACCCATTCATTTCTCTTTACATGTTCACCACCCTAGTTTATTTTATTTTTTGGTCCCGACAAATGACTTTAAAAGTTTGTCAGCGTTTGTGTTACTCAAGTCTAATGTGACCATTACTCTCAACTTGCACTGATAAGAATGAGGTCACTCGACAGATGTCAAAGGCATGGCCAATAATGATGATATACTCCTATGTCTGCATGGCTTTCCCACATCAAGCTTTGACTACCACTTGGTGAGTGTTTGTCATTGTAATTTGATTAGTTGATACCTCTTGCAGCAATTGCTACCACACTGTTTTGTTCTTCTCGTCCATTTCGTGTAGGTGCTTCCTGCTTTGAGACGAGTATTCAGCAGAGTTGTCTTCCTGGATTTCCTTGGTTTCGGCTACAGTGACAAACCTGTAAGGGTGTTGTACAAGTCCTGTTGTTTTTCTTGACTGCTATTGCTTTCATTGCAGAGGTTCCATAAATACTCCATCTCTGAACAGGCCAATATCACAGAAACTCTAGTTAGGATGCTCCGAGTGAAGAAATTGCATATTCTTTCGCACGATTATGGTGATACTGTAGCTCAGGAGCTGATAGCGAGACAAAAGTAAGTGTTGATGGCAAATAATTCTGTCTAGTCTGCATAGTCCTCACTGTGTCACAGAATAACGCAGCAACCCCCCATGAACACATCTCTTAACAAGTTCTCTAGCTCTTCAAGTAAAGGATGTTTTGACACACACACAGACCTGATAACAGCATCCTTCAAATCATTATCATCGTTCTTAAACATACTTCTAAATATGGAGTTTTAGGGAATCATGTACGCTTCCTGACTCCAACTCATAATCACAGCCAGTGCGGCAGGGATACATGGCAGGGATGGGATACATGGAGGGATACATTTTACTGAAAGGGGTTCCTTTCTTCCCACTCTTTCGGGTCTAATGGCATCTGTCAACAACGAGAGGCCGTTTTGGAAATGAGAGATTCACGGTCAAGGATGACTTCCACTTTCTCACTTGATGCGCTGCATGAAAATGCTGCCAAATAGTCGTCGGTCACGGAATCCGTAAATCTGATATAGTAGTTCTTGCTACTATCAGATAGAGCTGCCGTTCATGATACAGAGTTGTAGCGCATTAAGGAAAGTGGTTCTCCTAAAACTCATTTTCTGTCATCATGTCATGGACGCTGGAATCATAAAAGGAAACCTCATGATTCCCTAAAACACTCTACTAACAGGTCTAAAGATAAGAGAGTACGATTGACAGAGACGGTGTTCCCATATAGATGCTAGGTGGGATTGCATTCTTTTTCATGGGGTTGCAGAATGTTGTGGCTCATTCTACCCTGACTTCTTCCTTAGAACACCATTGTAATGAGTACTTCTGTGTAACATGCTGCTTTTATTATACAGTCGAGCTCATTTATTACCTTCTCAACATAAAGATAATCCCGATATAATGATAAAATTTCTGGTTTCCATCGGCTTGCCCACAGGATGTATTCAGCTGACACCCCACGAACGCTACTGCTTGTCTCCATGGTGGTGATCGCTTTTTGGTGCTGCTTTCTATCACATTGGAGTTTAACACGCATTGGCTCGGACATGAAGTGTCGAGTAGAAATTCATTTCAAGCTGTTTCTAAACTTCAGACATGCAAATTTTAAGCACATATTCTGATCAACACTGCGAGGGGGCTAGAGATTATCATCATCAGAAAGTGTTGAAATTGATCCCCTTCTTGTGGACGCAGACACAGACACTGGTATGGTGACTTACGCTAAAGTGGAGCTCACTGATGTACAGAACAATTAAGTAAATGTGACAAGCTTTATCATGCAAGCTCAAATGAAAGCCCACGGAATACCAGAATCTTCATGGCAAGTGGATGGGTGGAAGCATTGTTAGCAGTCGGGAAGGTACGCAGTACACAAATATGCTTTTGACTAGTTGTCTCGTTGTTTGTTATTTCACCCATGCTGATGTCACTAAATAAGCTTCGCTTCAGAGTATCGACACTGAGTTCCAATTATAAGTTTTAACGAATGGTACTCACCTGAAGTTGAAGCTAGAGTTACATGAAGTATTTGGAGGCACTTACTATCATGGTTCGCTTAGCATTGCTCTCTAAATTCCGCCGCGAATAGCCAACTTCAAAGATTGAGAAAACAACCCTAATCTCCTTTTCTCCTTTCCCTGCTGGGCCACTCCCTTTCATCATACTCTCGGCGGAGGGCCGAACTTGAGCTTGTAACTCAGACGAACAGACACAGGGCAGGGTGGTTGAAGCGGACATGTTTATTTGATATCTCATTCAGTTCCGCCCATCCTGGTGTGGTTGCGGTCTTCCTGTGCCGCGAAATGTCGAGGAGGTTGCTGGAAAGATAGAGGCATAGCCATGAGGAAATGCCAAAGGGAGGGCAGCCAAGTGGGAGTTATGCACCATGATAGTAAGCGCCTCCAAATACTTCATGTAATTCTAGCTTCAACTTCAGGTGAGTATTATTCGTCAAAACTGATAATCGCATTTCAGTCTTTTACGGTACTTACTATCATGGTTCACTTAGCATGTTCAACGCACAGCTCAACACCTGGGCACCAAATCCAGTACCAGTATTAGGCCTACAATAGAAACGCCTGAAAGTGGATTCGGGCGACCAATATGCCCCTTCTACACACCCTTTCTTACGGCAGTCGAGGTAGCAGCACCACGGGTAGAGTGTGCTGAGAAGCGTTGGGTGTCTATGCCTGCTGCTTTCAACGCTTCATCCACTGAGCAATCGTGTCTTTGGAAGTAGCTCCATGAGGTTTGCGAGTGGAGGGGAAGAGCTGGGATATGGTGCCTCGGATGGATCGTGTCCTCTCTAGGGAGTGTTGAAGGCATGAGACTGGGCATAGGAGGTCATCTGCAGTTAGCACTGGGACAAGCATTGAATTACAGTGGTGTCCTGGACGGGAAGTTTTCCTTACTCCTGACAATGCCAGTGTCCAACCCGTAGGGGATTTGTTGAGTACCTGTGAGGAAATCAAAGACAGGTCTGCTGTTTTCCCTGTCGTGGACAAAGCTAGCAGCATGCACAGCTTGTATGATAGGGTGTGTAATGGAAGAGCGGAATTGTTGCATAAGGAACAGAGAAAGGATGTAAGCTCTGAAACTGGCCACAATTCAGAGTACCTCGCCTGAGGGGGTGAGGTGTTGAAGACACCCTTAAGTAACTTGGTAACCAGAGGATGTGCTCCGAGGTTTACCCCATTGAGACCAGGGACAGGGAAATAGCTGACCTGTAACATCCTATAGTTCTGTGTGAGAGGCCCTGATCATGGAGGGATGCGAAGAAATTGATCAAGTCCACTACAGAGGGAGAAAGCTGATCAATTTGGTGCCCACCACACCAGCTAGACCGTTTCTTCCAACACGAAGTGTAGATTCGAAGAGCTTTGCAGCTGACTGTGAAAGCTGTCTTGGAGTGTGCTGCTGTTGGACACCTTCCACGCTGCCAGTTGGAGCCCACTGTTCAAAATTAAGGGGTGTCCAAGCCCTGCCCTGTTCTCTAAGAGATCCTGGGAATGAGGGAGCAGTCGTGGGTGACCTATTGCCATTTGGGTGAATGATGGGTACCAGGCTTGTGTGGGCCACACTGGAGTCACCATGGATAAGGTCAATTCGGAAGCTTGAAGTTTCTGAAGACATCGGCCTATTAGGGCAAATGGCGGAAATGCGTACTTCGGAGGCCTTCTTGAAGGCGTCTCGAAAGAGGATCTGGTTTCCAACTGCGGAAAGTGGGAAGGTGGTGATTTGCGAAGTCTGCAAATAGGTTGATGGCAAAGGGTCCCCACAGGCATTGAATGTGGGCAAACACTGTTGATAGTAATCGCCAACTGCAGCTGTCCAGTAGATTGCGAGAGGCCCAATCCGCTAGGATATTGAGCTTCCCTGGCAGATGTTCTGCTCTCACTGAAATCCCTTATTTGAAGCACCACGACCAGAGATCTTGAGCTAAGGTTGATAGCGCTGGGGAACGAACGCTGCATATCTTGTTGATGGCAGCTATGGCAGCTGTGCTGTCCATTTGGATTAGAACACAGCCTTGCCGGAGGCCCTTGGCAATGGCCTGAAGCCCTAGAAATGCTGCCTTCAGCTCGAGCTGATTGATATGCATACAACGTTCGTGCGGATTCCAGAGGTTGCCAATCGAACTGGTGCCACAGACCGCGCCCCAGCTGAGTAGGGAGCTGTCGCTTTGAATTATGCGCACTATCGGACTGTCTAACAGTGGCTTGCCCTGGCAATGGAGGATATTTGTTACGCACCCCCTCAGTTCCACTACGGCTTCTGCAGACAGTTGTACACGGGTATCCCAAGAGCCCCGGGTAAGAACGATGTTCCTGATGTGTTGCAGGGCCCCGTAGTGCAAAAGAGCTGGGAAAACTGCTAGAATGGTTGCATTGAGCTTGCAAATAAGGCAAGATAGCTCCCTTGCTGAGGCAGCCCGTTTCATAAGCAGTCTCTGCACGGTGTTGGAGAGCGCTTTCTAGAGGAAGCGCATCTGCATGGTTTGTGTGTTTAGGATGAATCCCAGGAAACGAAGCGATTGGCTTGGTGTCATCTGGGACTTGGCGGTGTTGACCTGAAATCTGAGAGCTGTCAATCTGTTCCCCATTTCCGATGTGAGGGCTAGGAGGCTGTGAGGGCGCTGGTGGAGGAGAAGAATGTCGTCGAGGTAAATCGCTAGTCTTGCCCCCTGTGAGTGGAAGAGGGCTACTACTGGCTTGAGGAGCTTTGTAAATACCCACAGGGCTGAAGCTATGCCAAATTGGAGAACATTCCACTGATAGAATTGGGTTCCCCACTTGAAACAGAGGAGTTTTCTGTGATTGGGGTGGATTGGGACAGACAAGTAGGCATCTTGCAGATCTATGCGCGCCATGAAGTTGTTTGGTTTCATTAAAGACCGCATGGTATGCCATCCCTCCATCTTGAAGTGCTCGTACTTTAAATATGAATTGATCTGACGATGGTTTAGGACTGGACGAGCACCGCCCTCATTCTTCGGGACAAGGAAGAGGGGCGAAGCAAACTGGACCTCTTCCATAAGGATGGACGGTATGGCCCACTTCGTGAGAAGAGACAAAACCTCCTGATTTATTAGATGGGATTGAGACCGGGACAGTATGGGAGATGTTGGGAAGTGATACTGCATTGGGCTGTCTAAGAGGTGCAGTCGATAGCCTTGAACCATCTGGTGAATCCAAGGGTCCTGAGATATCAAGTGCCATTCGGACAGACAATGAGCTGTTCTGCCAGCTGGTTTTAACTGCAGGGGAAAGACAGAAGTATGACTCACCTGCACCTCGGTGGTAGAACACCCTCCCCCCGATGCTACTTGATGAGGGAGAGGGGGGGTGACAAAAGGGCTGCCTGGCCTCCAGCTGCTGCCGAAAGGGTGGCCTTGGACGCTTCGGTGGCTGAGACTGCTGTCCTGCAGGTCTTTTTTGGCCAGCCTCCACTGCGGTATCAAGTGACCGCATCAGTGCTACATTTTCCTGCAGGAGGGACAGGAACTGTCGGCCGAAAAGCCGACCTCCATCCTCGCCTGTAGGCCCTGGCAGGCCAGGGATCGCAGGGTCTCCGGAAAAGAGACGAGGGCTCCCTCCCGGCGTTCACGTGTAAGCAGTGCACTTGTCTTGGCCAGTATGGCCGTTGCTCTGGCTACTGCTGCGGCCACTGCTGCCTTGGTAGGAGGCCGCTCCACCGCTGTAGCCAAGAGACCTGCAAGAGGATCCAAGACCTCCAACACTGCATCCTGAATCTTCTGCAGCTGTCTGTCCCTTGCGGTGTTAACTGAAAGGCTTCGCCCCGCCCCAAAGTCCTGGATCTCCTTATCCAGGGATGGTGCTTGAAGGAAGGGAAGTTTTATGGCTGGCGTCCACATAGGCCTCCGGCGCCGCTCCGACCTCCCCTCTAGGCACCATGCCCAAGCAAGGAGGCGGCAGACTCCTCCGGTTGCGGTAGGAGGAACGCTGTTCCCGGTTCTTCGCAATGGTCCTCCACAACCACAGGGACCTGAGTGGTGGAGGTGTTGGAAATGCCCAGCACCTCCTGGCTAACATGTGACCCTCCTCCATCGCAGCCATACACGCTTGCGTGTCTGTGGTGGGTGAAGCTATCGCTGTTGACAAAAAAGGGATCAGTTATTAAAGTTTGGCCTGCCAATCCCCTGTGAGTGATGGTATGTAGTGCTCATAAATGTTTGAGAAAGAGTGTGATGGGCGCCGTATGAGTTTGGGCTGGGCCTGCATTCAAGCGCACACTGAGGCAGACAGTGCTCCCAGATGAGGGACAGAATGTCACCTAGAGCATCTTGCCCGCAAAGGTAGTTGTTCGTGGCCAGGCAGAGCGCACCCTTCAGAGGGTAGCCTGATAACCCCGAACCCTAGGGCCCGGCCGCCTGTTCACGTCAAGACACAAATGGAGTGGGCTCAGTTCCTGCAGAAATGACCTCTTGCACGGGGCAAGGCTACAGGCAGGTAAGCTCAGTCCCTATGGGACCGGCCTCTTGCACGTAGCAAGTCTAAACAGAATAGCTCGGCCCTTAAAGGACCAGCCTTTTGCACGCAGCAAGGCTACAGACAGAATGGCTCGGTCCTTAAAGGGACGGTCTCGTACCCCCTGCCCCTTTCATAAAGTGTACCATTCGATTGCCCTTTGTTGAAAATGGAATATTGCTAATTTACCCGACAAAACGCGCCACAGTTATTAAATAACCGAATTAAACTGATAAAGATTGCAGAGCATGCCGCGATCTGTGTTGGCAACAATAAGAACGGCCACGTCGCCCTGCGGGTAAGTCCGTGATAGGATACAGAAATCGTCTGCTTTAGCGCGCGCTAGTGTATCGGCGTGAGCAGACGACTTTCAGAAGTTACTGGGCACCACGGCAAACGCGCATTCTAAGTAATGGCAAGCATGGTGGTTCAGAACAACTATGTTAATCCTCAGAGACAAGTCTCAGAACAACCCCATCCACAATCACAAATCTGAAGTCGCCGGCCATGCGCGGTCGCATTACAGCTCCGACCAAATATATATTACGCGCGCTTCCATTACACTCCCCGTTGTACACTGATCATGCTTCGAAATGAAGCAATGAAGTGTCGCTGACGACGTACATGGAGAAGGAGTACGTGTTTATTTAAAAACCGCATTAAATACTCGCGGAAAGAAAACACGTGACTTAGCTTCCACGTATCCGATTGTGCTCCACATTATGGGAGACCCTACAGTCAATGCTCGGACTACATTCTCCGCTCGCGGAGGTATATGCCTGAGTGTCCCCATTTCGAGAGCAAAGGGGATGACTCAACCCAAAGTGTTTCTGCAGGTTACAATTACCATGACAGCGACGACGCACCCGCAGGCCGACGTCATACGTGACGTATGCATGAGAGAAGCGCAGCTTTCGTCGTCTGCTCTTACGGCACGTTTCGACAAATTTCTCGAAAACGACTTGGTTATTCCGAATGAAACTTTGACGGTTGTATGTGTACAGTACTCGTGAAACTAGTTTTGGCTAAGTTTCGGAATCGCCCCGGCTGTACGAGACTGTCCCTTTAAGGGACTGGCCTCTTGCACGCAACAAGGCTACTGGCTAATGGGGTCTCATAACTCATTACCAAGACAAAGCCCGAGTGAAGAACCCCGTCCTTGACAGGCCGGTCTGTTCCCGAGAGTAGGTGATAAAGACGCTTTGTCTGTTCAATTGCGCAAATTCCTACAAAAAACAATCCAGCACAACGAATGTAACCGCTTTTATGTTCCTCATTCAATGACGGGGAGCTTTTATTGTTCATTAACATCAAGGTTAATGTTAAAAAAAAAAAAGCCTGTCTCCCAATTTCAACAAATAATCAGGGCGAATGATAGCACTTGATCGGCTATTATCACACACACACAACGGCACTCCTGTATTTTTCGGCGCACGGAACTCTGCTGGACCATTATTTCCGCCCACGACACCAGGGACCATTTTGTCCGGGACCAAATTTTTTCCGGAACCCCGTGCTTGCTCATACTGTTCACAAAATTCAATCAGCAAAGGCTTCAAAAATCGATATCCCATCTGCATAGTTTTTGCTCTGCCATCATCATCATCATCAGCAGCAACAAAAAAATCAAACTTATTGCGCGGAAGCACGAACATTTTTCGTTTACTTCTGACAATGAGACATATCCGCATATCCTGTACATGTTGAGCGAAGAGGCATTCGATGAAATTGTGTTCGATGAATTGGGTGGGCATTGAATAGAAACTATGGAATCAAAAAACGACGATAAAAACCAGAGACACGGAACAGAAAAAGACAACACGACACGTAATTTTTTTCTGTTCCGTATCTCTGGTTTTTATCGTCGTTTTTACAATGTACCAGCTCGCCTGCACCCTTGCACTTCTACCATCTATGGAATCAGGCCGTGCGGATAGGTGAATACTGTGCTTTTTGGCGTCGGTCGTTGCTGAAGTACACAGGAGATATGTAATGATAATTGTAAAAAAGAAAAATGAAAGAAACGTAAAAAATATGATTAATTCGGCCAATTCTAGTCCAACTCTTCTTTCTCTTTGAAAGGAAAACGCTGTCCAGACTTCTCTAGACAAACATGCTGATCCATTTCGCGAAGGATCGCGATAAAATGAGCCGCTGAACTTATTCTCCGCCCAGAAACTGCATCTTCTTCCGTCTGTACCAAGGTGACGTTCTCTGCAAGAAGGTTCGGCAGATCAGATCATTTGTGGCGCAACCTTCAAGTGTTTGCATAGCGGCAGCAATCTCTGTTGGCGTGCAGGGTATGCACTCCGATTACTGTACCCCGATCACCGAAAACACGGCATGGCAGCCATCAGACATGTACCGGTAGTATGAGCTCATCATTTCTCAGGCAGCTCCGTTGTTTTGGCCGCCACCTAGTACGAGACTCTGGTGTTGCAGCTAGGGCACTAGATCGCGCAGCAAATGGCGCACCAGTTTCGTTTTCACTGACTTTGGCCAGATATGTTTCAGACGTCGTAAGTTTGTTGTCAATATCTGAACTGCGCTGTAATTTTTAGGGATCGTTGTAGGCACAACTCTATACTTGCAGTACACAGTTTGCCTTCAGCAGGATCGCAGAACAGCCAAAAACGACCAGAGCATAAATGCAGTTTTTCGTCTATTTCACCAAGGTATTGTAAATTATCTATACGATATAGAAAAAATACGGCATGTGACGGCCTTTGCCTGTCATAGAAAAACACGATGAAAAAAAAACTAGGTGGTGCTTTCTTCTGCGGTTTTCGCTAAATCCTTTCTGAAACAGCACCAAATATCACTGTTATTGCCTTACTTTCGGTCTTATAGCACTGATGCAGAGCGATATATCGAAAAATGGCTTCTGTTGCAGGGTTGGCAAAGAAACCAGCTTTCCAACGGCGCCAATATCTCTAGGAACACAAAGCCCCCTATACTTCGTAAAAGCAGGGCATACCTCTGAGGATCGCCCCCTTTCCTCCTTTCTCATGCGGTCTACTGTGTCTCGCCTCTTTCATTGAGCTTTCGTTATCACGTGGTGCGGAGCCCCTTTCGGGGCCGCCATTAGTGCTGCAAAACTATAGAAAAATCGACTATCGACACTATCGATAGTTTTACGACTTGTGATCATCGATAGTACTATCGATAGTTTTACTACATGCGACTATCGACAGTACTATCGATCGTTTTACTACATGTGACCGTCGATAGTGCTATCGATAGTTTCACGACATTTGAGTATCAATAGTTGGCGATCGATACTTGACTATCGATAGTTTTAAGACATTTGACTATCGGAAGATACAGGCAGTTTAGCGACGCCTCACTTTGTTCGGTTATGGGTTTATTTCCCGTAATACACGAAACACTTGGTTCCTGGGAGCGGACCACCACCGACTGCGCCGTGCGTACTTAACGCTTACGGGTGGAGGCACTTTCACTACTCATAACCATGGTTGCTTACTTAGCTTTGCGTTCAATGAGGGGCCTGCAATGACGACAGTACATCCCGCTGTCTAACCTAGATTAACGAATACACCACACAATAAGTTTGTACTACACCAACAGAGATTGCTGAATTGCTCATCCTCGTCAGAATCTCAGAATGTCAACAAAAACTGGGTACAGCACTTTTCGTTTTAGAAATTGGAGGCTCTTCTCCTAAGGCATTTGCTGGAAGAGATTGGAACTTAGTCGTGTGTAAGCCAGTAATTCTGGTGGATAAATATGAGCTTGTCTACTTTCTTTCCCTTCAGTCTGCTGCGCCTGTACTGCGAGGTAGCCTGAGATAGCTAGCTTGATACCTTCACAATAGTGACCGCTGATAACATACTATCGATGGTCGACTATCAATAGTTCTCTCACTATCGATAGTCGACTATCAATAGTTCTCTCACTATCGATAGTCGGCTATCGCTGAGTTTCTCACTATCGATAGCTTGCCTACTATCGATAGTTCTGTCACTATCGATAGGTCCATTATCGATAGTTTCCTTACTATCGATAGTTTCTCACTATCGATAGTACTATCGATAGTTTTCATACTATCGATGGTTCGATAGTATTTGACTATCGATAGTATCGATAGTTCTGCATCACTAGCCGCCATTCCTCCTGCAGAAATGCGCAGGGAGTACCAATGGCAAACTATGCGACTGCGCTTGTTTCTGAGCCTCCCTGCGAGTGTTTTATCCAAAAATTAGTTGCTGTGCCTTCGGGTGCCATACCCGATATGGCGATGGCAAGAACTTTTTGTGTTGCCTTTCATTGCAAGAGAATTTATAAGGGAACGCCACCATCTCAGCTGTGCGAGGGAAAGGCTTTGCAGTCCTTTCAGTCTTGTCAAGAAATTATTGCGTTTATCTTGGCTTACCCTTGCTGTCGCCGTGCAAAGCTTTCATTGTCACGGCGTAGCCACATTTTGCGTCTGGTTGCGCCGCTGTAGTGAATTTTTGTTTGTGTTCGGGACCGTTTCACGGATGGGTAACGCTTATGCGGTCAGTGAACATTGCAGGCATATTTAAAAACGTACGGAAGAGTACGAACTTACGAAGAGTGCCGAGTACTTGACCGTACAGTATACCGTTCTCCTGTTTCTAAATCAACGTACCTCACAGAACAGTGTAGTTTGTTGACGTATGATGCCATTTTGACAGTTACTTTTTTTGTCCCGAACCACTTCGCTTTATTGAACCAAGTTAAACCAAGTCGTGCGATCCAAGCGAGGGTGCTGTGTGGAGCGAGCGCCGTTTCAATACTTCAAAAACTTGTCAGGCCGTGCAAAATTTCGAGATAGTTCGAATTAACCCAAAGTATGGCTTATCGGAGCTTTAATAAAGCACAACTTAAGTTACTTAAGCAATCTCCTACATCTACTGTTATGCCATCGATAGGTCCCTACTATGGGAAAGAGACGTTTTATTTTTCAAAGTATATGCTTTCTGAAACGACAAACGGAGAAGCAAAATGCAACATGCAAAGGGGTAAAGAGCGTCCTGTCAACCATATTTTTCAATGAGAAGTTTGTAAAATTTGATTAAAAAATCCCCCAACGGTCATCACCTACAACGCGTGTGATGCCTCACTACAATGTATCTGTTCATTGCCACAAACAAGTGGGCGCTTTATTTCATGCGTTTGTTTAATTATTTTTCCCTCGACACTTCTGTTTTCATAGCGGGACTAAATTTCACGAGGTCATTCGATGAAGACCTATCCAGAACGCGCAAACAAAGGAAACAGTAATGTTCTGCTTGCCTGAACACGGCTATAACACGGCTGTCGTCTGCTACGGTGCAGCGATCCAGGCGGCGCCACTGTCGAGGCGAAGGGAGAGAAGCATGTGTGGGGGGAGAGGGAAGGAGGAGTTGTCGCTGCTTTTAATATTCAGGGACTTTAGGAACACACGCACAGGACGACGAAATCCTTTCTGGAAAGTGGCCGTTTTCAGGGGAGGAGTGGCACCGCAGCCTTATGTTAGCCATCTTTGACCCACAACTGGGAAGTGTACCGGTGCGGTGGCGCTCCTGCTCTCCCTTGGACGTCAGTGTCGATACTCTGAAGCGAAGCTTATTTAGTTACTCTAACCCATACTTCTAGCAGGTGTGTGAACTTCCACTGACCACACCCTGACTTATCCAATGTGTCAACATAGGTATTCACTCGCGCATACGACGCACATTGTTTTTTTTTACCCAAAAACAAAACGGCATTGAAGGGGTGCGTTCAATACGAGGGGAATTCAGATCCAACACTTAAAGGAGCGCAGATGGCCATCGAAAAATATTTTCAGTTTAAGACATCTGATGAACGTACACGCGTCTATTTGCCGAACAGCACAAAAGTGCAGAAACACAGCCGCGCTCATCCACTGTCAACTCACCCCCGGGGTGTAACAAGGAGTAGAAGGAGGATACGTCAGCCTCTCTTTTTGTGCATGAGAACTGTCTTATTTTGTCCCCTTCCCTCGGGGGGATTGAAACGCCGGACATGCAGGATTGCATTGTCCCGCGGGAGTTTCCCTGTGTACAGTGTTTCTTCAGAGCCCAGAATAGCTGACTAGCAGACGATACTCTGAACCAATCAGCGAGCGCGAACGGTACAACCTCAGCGCAGTGTCACAGGCTGGTACACCACAGTTGTGCGTTACATGCAGCGAAGAAGCAGCGGATGCCGCTGCGATTTTGTTGCGGGGCTGTCAGTGCGTCCAGACAAGAGAAACTGTTGTGGTTAATGATGAAACGAACAAGCAAGCTTTGGAGACTTTCTAATAATCGACTACGCAATAAAAATGGTATAACCTCATTAAAAAACAATTTTTAGTCGTTTTGTCTCGGTCATTTACGTGCTTATTTCCTGGAACGTGCGAGAGACAGTCGTAGGAGAAAGCGTCGCTGTTCAGGTTGATATGGGTGTTCTACGGCGACGACCTCGGCCCAAACCACCGCTTTTTTTCGGTGATCTTTATAATTCATGCGCCCGCAATCCCAGAAGAGGAGGTGCTTTTGCACGCGCGACTATTCGAGGCGCGCCGCTTTTGATGTCATTGCTGGTTTTGGGTCTGGTACAACAGGTGAATATCGCGCAAAGACGATGGCGAGTACGCACGGCTAGCAGAAGACGGAAGTCGAGACCAGTAGTGACCTCTGATTGGCTGTTATCCCGGCGCTGCCGGCTGGCTGCTTCCGGGAGCGTCGGACGCTGTGCCAAGTTTTCTGGGCTGGCTTGATCGACTGCCGGCGGCGTATTTTTGACGACGGGCGTCGAGCGAACGCCGCTGGACGAAGTTGGCAGATTGTTCGTCGCATATTCGCTGCATGTAATCCCTTAACGCGGTATAGCAGAGACAGCGTTTTCATGTGCATGTTCAGTACACGTAGATCAATATTTACTAGGTGATTTAGTTGAATGTTTGGAAATGGTTTCGGAACCCCTTTAAATGAGTACAGAGGGCCATCCAAAAAAAATTCAGATTAAGCCATCTGATGAAAGTGTGTGTGTCATTATACCGAATAGCGCGAAAGGTTTTGATGTGTGCAATTTGTTTCCCAGGAAAAAACTCACATAAACGTAGCTCCGCGCCTTCACCCTTAACTCGCCACTCCAGCTATAACGAGGATGAGGAGGTATGATGGCACGTCACCGATGACGGCATAAGGAGACTCGTTCTGGTTTTCCGGTCAGTCGGGGTCAGCGCATTGTCCCTTTGCCGCCGTAAACCTGTTTTGCCAGTTCTCCCAGAGAATTGGGGATGGAAGGAGCGGCCGAAGCATTACCGAGCAAGCAGAAAGGCTTTATCAGAACCCCGAACAGCCGAGTAGCAGACGACAGCGGAGTAGCAGACAACATTTCTCTAGGCCAATCAGCGAGCGTTCTTCTTATAGCGTCAGCGCGAGGTTCCAGGCAGATCACAGGCTGGTACTGCTCTTCACCACTGTTGCGCACGGCCTCTTTTTGCGGCGTATATTAAATTCAGTTTCTGCGATAATTATGACTCTGTGGTGTAAATTACTTCGCATGGTGCATCTTACTGGCAAACTTAACAGTTTTATAGGAAGAAAACTGGGTGTTAAAAATGACTTATGTGCCACTTTAAGGGACGAGCTGCGACCAAGCGTCCCGCTGAACTTGAAATTACGACTCCACCCTATTTCTCTAACATTAGCTACCGATACTGGAATTGACGTTATGTCACTAAATAACTTTATTGAGAAAGAATTGAATGCTAAGTTGAAATTGACGAGACGCTTGATCTTGGTTCAACGTTAATCGGCGTTGCTGAAACAGAGCCCAAGTGCGATAAGATAAATAGAAGGAAACGAGCCTTGGTCCATTCCTTTATTTTTGTCGAAAGCGCAATGGTGTCGTCCGCAAAAAGTGTCATTATTGTTGCACAAAAAAGGCTCTGCCGAGGTTCTGGCTCAGATATGTTTCCCTGCGTGGATCAAAAACAAGTGAACGTGTTTTGCTGCATCGTCTAGGCAAGGCTACTGTGGCTACTCTTTGCGCCGCTAACACATATGGTAATTGGGTGGATTGTACCTATTCAACTTTTTAAACGTGTGCTCGTTTTCGCTATGCGTGAGGCGCGGTAGAGAACCGCCTGCCGCTTCGTGATTCAGCTATATCAGGTACACACAACCGAGACTTGTTTTACATGTCCCAGAAGCCGGGTGAAGTGCTAGTACGGAAGCTTCGACGTAGGGACAACCGAGGATTGTGGCAGCTCTTCATGCGGTGCCGTAACGACCAGGGCTCGAAACCGTTTTTTCTGCGTTTTGGTTCAAGTTCCGGTTCAAGCTTATCGGTTCGGGTTCAGCGCTACCAAAATAACGGGTTGAGCCGGTTTACGTGTGCTGTGCTAATCAGTGTACCACATGTGAGAGGTAATATCAGGTTCCGGCGATGACTTGCTCTTCCTTCCTCTTACTGACTATCCTTGATCAGGCGCCCACAGCTCCCCGTAGAGCCCATAGTTTGAGATAATTCAGGCAACACTGGACATACGACCAATGAAAATTCGTCGTGATGCCTAGCAGCCTGCCAATCAGCAACCTCTCCGTTTGGCTCGCCTTTCGGCCGTCCCTGGCTACCATTGACTTCTACTGGTTTTCATACCTGGCGCTTGTTATTCCAAAAAAACTAAGACATTTTTGATAGGCTAAATACATATTTATTGATGCAACGTATAGACTCAAATGTGTGACTCATCTATTCACCGTGCGTACAGGATGTTTCGTTCGTTGAATAGACTGCAACCAAACCAAGTTCGAACTTGCAAAGCACACACACAGTCTACTTCTGGAGGCGAGCGAAGTCCACGAGTGCGTGCATTTCACAGATGATCATCATCTTCTCATACTGGCGATGCACCGAAAAAAAGTGTAAAAATTTGAGCTCTGTGTTAAACGTTTTCTTAAGAAACGCGTTTTGTAACACGTTTCACAGATTAAACGTTTTCTTAAAACGCGTCTAAACGTGTTCTGATAGATGTACGTTCAACAGCACGTATACGTATTTAAACATCTTCCCAGGATACGTTTAAACGTTTTCGTTTGCATAAACATACAGTGATGCGTATATAAACGTTTTCCTAGGAGACGTTTAATCGTTTTCTTTTATATAATCCTGTTAAATCGTTTTCTTTCCTCCTCTAAGCACTCTACGGCTTACTTTCCTTGAAAGACAGTGCAGGGTATCGTTAAAGTGGCATGTTACTTTGTCCCGCTCATTTGTGACCGTCTTATGTTTAATAAAGAACAGTCACAGCGCAGGGCGCATTTTATTCCGTTCCTTGGTGGTTTATAGAGCGTTGCTACGACCCCGTTCGCAGCGTACACCGAACTCCGCTCCGCGTGCACTCATGGCATTGGGATCGCTGACGCTCCAAAAACGGAGCTTTATCTCATCGACATCGTCTCGCAGAATTACAATTCTGGGTGTTATCCTTTTCTCCATCACAATTTGTAACGGGAGGTGTACGGCTCCTTGTGGGAATTCGCGTCAGCGCATCATGCCACAAAAGTCGTGCTCATCCCTTTTTTCCCACTCTGACGCAAGAATGATATCATTCGGGACAGTGATTGGTTCTTAACGCGTAATTGGCAAATGTTCTGGTTTTAGAGCGCAATAATGGGAACCATAGGAAAGAGCAGGTTACATATGCTTCACGCTAAAGTAGTCGCTCAAGATGACAGTCTTCCGCATTGGTCTTTTCACCAAAATACTACTCGCGTAAAGAAGATAAATACAGAATTTTTAGTATAAACTACCCAAAAGATTCAAACGTCATCACCGCCATTACGAGCTCGACATGTTTAAAACTATAGGAAAACACGTCGGTTCATAATGAAATGTACGACGAAAATGAACAGAAATAGGGGGTTGCTTAAAAGACAAACATGAACTGAAGTAATAAGCTACTTATAAGGACAGTGAGGAACTGGCGTAGTTGGTAATTACTGATGGGAACCATGGACGCGCCAGGCATAACGAGGACAACTTCTGTCTCTGTCCTCGTAATGCCTGCGCGTCCATGTTTCCCCATTAATAAAGATAAGAAGTTGCTTAAATAGTTATCCGTTTCGAAAAGCGTTTTGTTTCGTATTAACAAGACGTTTAAACGACCTTGACAAAACGTTCAACCGCTTCATTTTAACAAAACGCTTAAACGTTTCACATGAACGACACGTTTAAACGTTTCGCATTAAACAAAACGTTTAAACATTTCATAAGGAAAAGTTTTCCATACTATACGTTAATCTAAACGGCGTATAAAACGTTTAAACGGAAGCGTTTTAAACGAAAATCGGAAAAACGTGTTAGAGCTCAAGCCCTAGTAAAAATGACTGTTGTCATGCTATTTCTCAGCTGCACCTGCACGGTTTGAACCCACGATGGAGATCACACGACGCCATCGGGAGTCCACTCTGATTAACCAGTGCACGAGCAACTTGTCATGTTTTCGGTCAGGTCTATCCCTCCAACCCCCCCCCCCCCCCCCCATTAATCTTTCGCCTTTTATTATCTCGGTCAGGGAGCGATTCCAAGCAAGTCGAGTTCCTGCAGGTTGCCGTCCGCAAAGGAAATGAAACGACGTTATGTGGGTAATAGCGTTCCCATGAATTATATGCTGGAGTACTTAGCAAGAGTGAAAACGTCCATTACGGATAACATCCGAGTAACGAAATGGTTTCGGCGCGTTGGTAAGTTATAAGTGCAAGCGAAGTTTTCGCTTAATAAAAATTAGTTGCAAGTTAGTGCTTGTCCGTGTCCAATTTCCTCTGTCCGTGTCTTTTGCACTTATAACTATGTCGGATAGCATATTCAACGCGAAGGATACTGAATTTCTGGGTGGGATACATAGTATGATACGTAAAGCTCTTTTTTATATAAAATAAAGTGGTGTTAAAACCCAATTGTAACTCATACCGTACACTTCGAGTGCCTAGTTCAAGTGCGGGTGAATAATAGATGCTCAAAAGTGCGTATAACCCTAAGCATACCTTGCTTCTAACTGCGATAGTGTCAACACTCCAACTGAGGTGTTCTTCCAATATAACCCCAAGAAAGTTTGTTGATTGGGCCCTGGGAACAACTTGTTTTCTTTAGTCTCCGGCACACAGATTAAGAGAATCGGTAAAGTATTGCTCTTTGGCTGTCTTTAATACCATTTTTAGAGTATTGTAGTAGTATAGCGGACGCGTAACTAAAGCTTATTAGGGTACATTCGACACTTGTTGTGGATATTGTTTTTATGTTTGATAGATTGCAGCAAACGTTTTGTTAGCCACATTTTCGTAGGAGTACTACGCCGGCTTAGTAAGTAAACACGAGTGGAATTCGTTATAATATTCTGCAGAACGGACACCGACGCTTGTCTTGCATAGAACTGGTGTATGGCCGGTATGTGCTATGAGATAACGCTCTGCAATGTCATCATCCAAAAAGGAACGTCTCATAGGACTTCGTTCACGTGTATTGTTAGCGCAAGGTACATATACAGGGTGTTTGCTGTAACGTGTCCCTGAATTATATTTAAAAAAATCTAGACATTGTACAAGGTAGCCGCTTGCTGCATTGGTTTTTTGCGGCACTTTTGCCAACAAGGAAGACTGATTTTGTCAAATTTCAAGCGCAATAAATTGAATTTTTAAAATTGATCTCGCTAATTTGCCAAGTCAACTTCACGTTCTTCCAACGTGTCCTCCATGTTCGATTTACCCCGAAACATCACCCAAGACGTCCAGCACCTCAGCGGGAACACATGAAAAAAATATGCAAAAAGCGCCCTTTTGGGACTGTCGCCGGGCGAGAGTATTTCAGCGCTATGCGGGCCGTCGTTGTTCCGCCCCCTTGACATTCCCTCGCCTCACAAAATTTGGTCCCTCTGATTAGGTCACCCCTTCATTGTCACCTGACGCTTCCTGTAGTTCCACGCATCTCTCTTCTTGCTTTGAACGTGCGTGACTTGCGAATCCCAAAACGGCGCTTTTTGCATATTTTTTTTTTTCATGTGTTCCCGCTGTGGTGCTGGAAGCCTTCAGTGATGTTTCGGGGTAAATCGAACATGCGCTTTCCATTTCCGTTGGAAATTTGAGTCCCGACTCTACATGAGTCCCGACCGGCGATGATGGACATCTCCATGGCCGCGCCGGTGGAATTGAGGCAGGTGCTCCAGGCGCGTGGCCATCTTCGTCGTTGTCCATGGCGGAGCGGCGACAAGAAAGGTCGAAGAATCACGTCGACACAGGAGGGAGAAGCAAGCGCTACCGTGGATGACGCGCAGTGCTGGACATGTCCAATGCACGGCACAGCCCACGTGGCAGGAAGAGGTCGATGAGGGGCGAAGTCGTTGAAGTCGTGCACGGGCGCTGAAGTATTCTGGGGTGCCGAAACCGCCACGGGAGCGAGAGCTCATGTGGTCCCAGGAAGTGAGGCTACGTTAGCCGTGTTGACTGGCGAGACGCCGGCTGAAGCGTGCCGTGGCGTCGGCTGCCGCGACTGCCGAAACCGGCAGGGGAGCACGTTGCTCAGTTGTCGCGGCCGGCAGCGGATGCGAGTCGAGATGTGGAAATGTAGCGGTGGGTCGTCAGTGTGCCGGAAGCCATAGACAGCGCAGGTCGGTCCCTGGAAGCCGTGAAGCGATGGTCGTGGGTCAGTCGGTGTGGACAGAAGCGGTCGACGTGTTGGGCGCGAGGCGAAGGGCGTTCGGGACGTGATCGTGATGGGCCGAGTAATGATGGTGGCTTCCAGGTATAGCGTGCCGTGGTAGTGCTCGCCGATGGTGTGGTCAGAAATTTGGGATGGCCTAATGGCGCCGAACTTGATGTTCATCGTTCGGGTCACCAAATGTAGAGGAGGTGGAGTTCCTCTACATGAGCCCCGACAGACGGTGATGGAATGCCACGGAGAGGCGATGACGGTGGCATATCTCCATGGCCGCGCCGGTGGAACTGAAGCCGGTGCTCCAGGCGCGTGGCCATCTTCGTCGTTGTCCACGGCCCGCCACACCAGTTAGGGTGGCCGCTTTCCGCGCCGGTTCGAATCCCCATCTGAGGTTTTCCTTGGGTTTTCCGGCAGACGAACGTCGGCCTAGGACGCATACTAACCCCTCTGTTCACCACAAGTTCCATCTGTCCACAGGTGCACGTCTCTTATAGCCACAGTTGCTTCGCGGCGCTAGCACTGAAATAAAAAAGAGCTATACAGGGTGTTTCACGTAAGGAGATAAAAAATTATAACTGGCGGCGTACTCGCTGGAGGATTGTGGGACTTTCGACAATTACCTTCTGAAAACTTTTGCTACTACAGTCAAGCTCCTTTACAACGAAACTCAGGGGACAGCAAAAAAAAATTTGCAGTAAAAGTATTTTCGTTAAAAAGGGTGTCCATTATTGGACCTATAGGGCTCCAGTGGGACTGCAAAAAAATTTGCTGTAGTGGTATTTTCGTTAAAAAGGTGTTCGCTATAAAGGAGTTTGACTGTATTGAGGAAGGCTTTGGACAATTTTCAATTACGGGAAATTTATTTTTTTCAAATGAACTTTGAACATTGCTAAGCGAACCTCACTTTCTTTTACAAAAATATGAAGTCCTCCACGGATAACCACAGACCCGACGAAAAGTATACACAGTATCGAAACAGAAATAATGGAAAAAAAATTAGTGAAAATTACGCTTTAGCCCTGCCTGCTTGATTTTCGCAAAAACGCGCGCGCGACAAGTGCGTCTAGAGGAGGAAGTGTCCCCGCCTTCATTTGTTTTTCCTTCCTTGCGTTAAGACGGTTATTTTGTTTTCTTTCTGATAAGTCGGTAGTCACCAGCATCATGGTCAAAGCGGGGAAATGAAAGTTAAAACAAGAGGCGGGGACACTTCACCCTCTCCACGCACCTACGGCGCGCTCTTCTTTGCGAAAATCAAGCAGGCGGGGCTAAAGCGTAATTTTCGCTGATTTTTTTCCGACTATTTCTGTTGCGATACTGCGCGTAGTTTTTGTTGAGTCTGTGGTTATCCGTGGAGGACTTCATATTTCTGTAAAAAAAAGTGAGGTTCGCTTGGCACTTTTCAAAGTTCAATTGAAGAAAATAAATTTACCTCAATTAAAAATTGTCCAAAGTCTTCCTAAATGGTGGCAAAAGTTTCTAGAAGGTAATTGCCGAAAGTCCTACAAACCTCCGGCGAGTACGTAGCCAGTTGAATTTTTTATCACCTTATAGGTGAAACACCCTGTATACGCATAGATGTATGTACATATCTCCTGTGGATTGCAGGATATTTGTGTATAGAAAAACTAACCTGGCAGCTCTCACCAAGTGTGATATTTTTGTTTCGTCTCGGACTTAATTTTCAAAGTGGAAACTGTCGATTTTAAATTTATTCTACCTCAGTGGGTACGGGCGCAGCAGTGGTTCCGGAACTGCGGGTCGTGACCCACAAATTAAAAAAAAGATACCACGCCATGCCCCCTATTTAGCGTTACCACGATACCCGTGGCAGCAGACTGGGATGTTTCTCATAAATGCACTTTCGATGGATCACACAGCCCACTCCTGCTTTCACTATGCCACTCACTTCCACAGTGTCTGCACCTATGGCAGCATGCACGGACCTTCATGGTGCACCGTGCCGTGGAGTCTTCTCGAATTAGAACGGACGCGAAAACCCAAAGGAAACCGCTTTGGCCCGGGTAGCATGCCGTTGTTCAAGACATTTTGGCAAAGACAAAGAACTCGCTCTGAATGTAGCTTCAATAGAATGTCGTTTTGGGTAACATTCATGCGCTGAGATCAGGAGACGAGGTCGTCTATATTTTTATGTTTGGGAACCGCTGGTGTACAGGTTGTGTGCGTAGCGATTGTACAAAATAAACGTGCAGCCCAAAATTTTATTGCGAGTGAAACCAGGCACTGAAATTGTCCAGTTCAAAGTAAATCCAAATACCACTGGTACTTTGTTGGTGATTAAAAGCTTAGTTAGCTCAATATTTTGGTTTTGTGCGTTTTACAAAAGCAACACGTACCCTGTTGAGCACCACAGATGATTTTGTTCACGTGTTTACAACTGTATCGCACAACAGCAACTTGTGCCGTACTTATTAGAACAAACCACGAACACGAGCACACGCTTCTACATTCCAACATTATATGTAGGCACCAGATTGGCGCTTCAATCTCCTTCCTCATACCGCAAATTGTCTATTGATTGCAGGTTAGCAACAAGAATTCTGTACTTTCGTTCTCTAAATATCTCTAACTTCCACTGCGCTAGTGTTTGTGCACCAAACAGTTGATCACTTAATATAACATGATGCGTGTCTTTGTTGTGTAGACTTGATGGGCAGGTTTTCCTGTCTATGACAAATGCAGTTCATTCATGCCAGGTATTCTAATCGAAGCACGCAGTAGGTGATTTTCACATTTTGTTTGTTTTGTTTAGCGAAGCTGCTCTACCCTTTGTCATCAAGACACTCTGTATGCTTAATGGAGGTATGGAATTATTGCTCTTTTTATGTAATAATTAACTGCCATAAAATGTAAGAACGACGTTTTATTCCGTTAGGCATCTTTCCCTCTCATCACCATCCGAGATGGTCTCAGAAGGTAAGTGCTCACTTTTACACTCACTCAGAAAGAAGCCCTGCTTAACAATTGCAGATTAAATTGCACGCAACTTCCAAGGATGAGGGCTTTTTAATGTGCACAACAATGTAGCTATGTCCGGCAAAACGCACCGACCGTAACTTCTGTTCTGGTCCTTGTGCTTGCATAGAAAACAGGGACGAGTTGCTTCCATTGCATTGACTTGGCATTGAATTGAGGATTGGCTTGGCTTGGATAGATGCGTCGCAGGTGCCGGGGGGGGGGGGGAGGGGGACAAGCGAACTTGGAATGTTGCCAAAAGCCTCCTTTTGGGCGGGTAGGCGTCTTGCAGTAAGTCAAACCTGGTTCGCGCCATTCTCGTCCATTCTCAGGATTGGCGGCAACCCGAATTCTGGGAACGGGGACAAAATCTCGTCGGCGTAATATCGAAACCTTTATGTCATATGCAAGACAGCGACACAGTAATCGTGAAACAGGTTGCGCACCTTGCTAAAAGGCACTGCACTGAAAATCACGACAGAGCACAGTTTCGGTTTCTTTCTCATAGGCTACCATGTATAATTTTTTATTCGCCAGGGGAACAACAGAGATTAGAGGTAGGTGTGTGCTCCGTATTTTATTAAGTAAGTTACACGTCGAGGTAACCGAATCTGCTTGCGCACTTGCAAAAATTCTAACCGCTTTTCGCGAAAACGCGTTGTTAAGGAGCATTGCAGGGGAAGCACGCTTCCAGGCGAAATTGGCCGCCGATCCTGCTCGTTTATTATACTCTCATGACGGAGTACAGAAAGGGTCGAAGGAGTTACGATAACAGCAAGACGGAGTAACCGCGAGCGTGGGACTTTTCAATGGAGTTATCTTGACCCGGTGGGAGTAAAATAAACTTTTACTCCTGCTTAACTCCAGCTTGACTCCCTTTTTTCTCAGAGTGCATTGACTAAAAGCATTCGAGGTGTGCGAATATCCGAAATTTCGAATACAAGTAGAAACTACGATACTCGATACCTACGATATTCGATTGGAATTCGTGTTCGAAAATCTGATATTGGAAGCTTTGGAATATTCGTAAAGGTTCGATTGTTGGAAATTTTTCCAACATCTGAGAGCTTACTGCAAAGCTGCTGAGGTTTGAGTGCTCATTTGTACGTTCCGGTAGCAGCGAAGAACATGAATAGTAGAACAGCTGCAAAGCGATGCGCGGAGCTTTCGAGGTACAGTCATCTGCGAATGTGCCGCTCTCGTTCGGTAACCGAAACCGAAACTAGTACGCAGTTGTGTGCAGTCGCCATTAAGATCCACCTCCAGCCAAACACGAAACCGCGGTAACCTTCATGCATCTTTAGGATAGTTGCGGCGGTAGTTAAATATCCAAATTTTGTTGGCGTTCAGCTGAACACACAGTGCCACTGCATGCACAGCCGCGTCTCCAACGTCTTTTTTTAACATAAGCCTCGTATCCTAGCGGCTCTCCAGTGAACCACGCTCAGCGCGCATCAAAACAAATCCACGTGTTTAGTACAAGGGACCAAAACCGGTCTGGAGTGGGACCGACGAGATCGCGTCGTTCGTGCCGTTTCCCCACTGGTCCTCACTTCTGTCATCCAGAGCTCTGCTGTCATCCCCATACTGCGCCATCTAGCGAAGACGAAGATAACCTCGCCGGCGCCTCAAAGTCACACGCATGCGCATACACCGTTGTGAAAAAAGGTCCATAGGGCGATCTCAGGCACAGTCAGGCAGGGTGCTCCGGTCGACCTCTCAGATTCTTTTCGTTCCAGTATATATTGAGGCCTAGTGTTCAGGAAGTACATTGGCGGAAGAAATAGCTGAAAATATATTATACGTAGTTCATTTTTAACAAAATAATGTTTAAGGCTGGCCATTTCAAGCACTGCACTTCCTCGCAATTTTCAGGACTCGTATCTTTGTAGCCATTGAAGGCCATGGCCATGCAGTTAATTATCTTCCACACTTATTGCCTATGTGCAGCTGTCTATTTGCTGTATCTTTGAGGTTCTAGGTTTTACAGGTGTCCAGATAAGAAATCGCAAAGTCGCCTCATTAGCAAAAAATTTCACTTTTTCGGCGAGTAACTGCTTTTCTGCAAATACCAGAAGGTGACATCGTTGTGTTCACCTTTAAACACTCATTTGATTCATATAAAAGAGAAAAAGATTGTTGTAAATCTCGGACATACTTCGTAACGCGCGTTTAGTAAGGGATGGTAAGGCAAAAATGCGCAACTTCCGTTGTGTGCCTTCGTGGATTCATATTGCATTTGAGATAGTGAAGTTCTGGTTTATAAGGTTTATTACGATACAACGTTCGAATGTCAATCTACACAGACAAGAGTTACGCTCCATAGGTCGGCATGAACGTTGGCGTATGCGCAAAACACAAATTGAGAGCACCTATGATCTTTAATTGATGACAAGCAGAAGCGGGGACAAAGTCTAACAGTGGAACGCTGCTTTCCTCCATGCACTGTTTGACTTTTTGCCATGTACACTTCACAAACGCCATTAGCTGTTCGTCCTGCTTTCGCCACACATGTGAGGACAGTGTTCCAGGAACGTGCTGGAAGTGTTCCCATCCTCATTTTTTCGTTGTATGATAGTTTGCAATGCCTTGCGTCGGCAGATGAAGCATCTGAATATTGGGCAGCTTCGCATTTCTAATTATCCTATTTGCCGTATATCTCAGGGTGTAGAGTGTTGCATTGTGCTTAACTATACGCTACTGACACCCTCGCATCCACTCTTCCCGCGTCTCGTTGCAGTATAAAGACACACCTTGCTACTAGGTAGCTTTTGCTTCGTGCTTACCACCGTAGTCCCCACAGAGCACACGGTCTGTGCTATGACCTCTGTTCATTGTACGCCCTTTCAAAGGAGCACTGAGGTTCTTGTGTTCTCTCACACAGCAGGAATAGAATGTGTTCTCCTTGACGAAGCGACAGACAACAGGAGCGACGGAAAAAGGCGATTTCTCCACTCCTGCTGATCGCCTCTCGAATAACTACTCGGAGAGCGGATTATGTCTCATTGCTTTATGACACATGATCTCATCCATCATGCAGGAAATGCGCAGCTTCTTAGTTCGCACCTTGTGTGTGACCTTCATCAAATTACTGCGCCATAAACCACGTCACGAGTGGGCGAACTAGAATCCTGCATGGGCCGACTTTTCCGGGCCTGACCCAGGCCGAGCGCATCGAAAAATGGCCCGGCCCGTTCCTTCATGTTTTCCGATGGCCCAGTGAATAGAGCCCGGCCCTGCCTGGTGACTCAGCGCGTAGATCCCGCCCTAGTATTTCCAGACGTGACGTACGCATTTCTAGCGCTTATCACAAAAATATAAGTAAATTTATAAGAGAAGACACGGCCACAAACATACAAGAACTGTCGGTTTGACACCACAACAGCACGAGACCAAATTAAATCCAGAACGCACGCGGGCACGTTGTTCTTGTAGATGGAGAGGATGCCGTCGACAAACTCCTCCGAATCCTTACCCCTCTCACCAAGCTTTGCGAACTGTTTATGAAATACGTGAGGAGTCAGGAGCAATGTAGAGTGGCTTTGAGAATGTTCTAAGTTCTAAAGGGTCGAATCATACCGTTGCTTGTTTTTGCAAATACTATGCACAAGAATGATGCAAGCACGTGATGATATGAACTAATAGTCCTCCATTGCGTGCGTGGAATTAGCTGCGTGACCCGGTCGAGCCTGACTCTCGGAAACAAGATTGTCGGCTCGGGCCCGCTCCGTTCCGCCGTGCTGACGTCTTTTTGTCGGCCCGAGCTCGGCCCGCCCGCGGTGTTGGTGTATTCTGTCGGCCCGGGCCAGGAGCACACAGCCTATAACAAGCCGGGCCCAACCCGCGACCCGTGCAGGGCTCGCGAACATGGAAAAATGCACTACCGAAGTTGCACCTTTTTTTGCCTTACCACCCGCCTTTTTTCTTAATAAACATATCCCCCCCCCGTCACTAAACGCGCGTCAGGAAGTATGCACGAGATTTTCCAACAATTTCTCTTATATGAATGGACAGAGCGTATAAAGACGAAGAGAACGACGTCACCTAGTTAACCAACCATGGTATTTGTGGAAAAGCAGCTACGTGGTGAAAAAGTGAAAGTTTTTGCAAATGAGGCGATTTTCCGATTTTTTGTCTGGACACTTGCAAAGCCTAGAACCTCAAAGATAGAGCAAACGGTCCAGCAGCAGATAGGCAATAAGCGTGGGAAAAATTAACTGACTACAAAGACCCCCCCAAGAACACGCAGACATCACTCACTCATCCTGAGGATGTCATTGCGGGACAGCAGTGACGTCCTGGGAATATCCCCACATGATCCTCAATTTGTTAGAAAAGTGTTAGAATGAGACTCCTGAGATGGTCCTCGGGACAACATCTGGCGACAAGACTGGGATACTCTCAGGAGCACTATAGGATCATGTAAAATCCTCCAGTAAATCTGCTTTCATTTCTCACTTCTAGAAATGTGCAGACATTTACAGTGGAAACGGACTCTCTCTCTTGCAGTTTTCAACCTCGGCCACCATAGCTTGTCATTTTCCGTCTCTCATTTTTGATTGTTTTTCGATGACCAACAATGGGTGCCGTGGTATAAAAAGCTAAAAAATATAAAAGGCCATGTGCCACTAAGTGTAAGATTAAGACAGCCGACTTTGAAAGGAATATCCAACAGTGGCATTTCTGTGTATTGGCATCGAGGCGGAAGACCAGTCACAAGGACTGGCTCCCATATAACTATCTCAACAAGCTAGGACTAAAACTAGAACTAGTGCAATGCCAACTCCTGCTTGTGAAATCACGTCACGTTAAGGATTGCTGTTCGTGCTTGTCGTCGCCATGCAACAGACCAAGACTGCGGAGAGTTGCGTACGGGATAACGGCACGAAAGAAAATAACGCTTAGTAGTGAACAACGTACCTTCCATGCGTTTCTTCGAATAGCACAGACGAAGTTAGCTAGCGTCATTGGCATTTCCTTTCGCAGATAAAACATGTACTATTTATTGCTTTTCTTGCAAACTCCTGCATCTGCGAGAGTGCTCCTAGCATCGCAGTCAAAACCAAGGGTGAGGTGTCTAAGTTTATTTCTATTTCATGTATAAGCAACACACCAGTGATGAATTCCTTGGATGATAAGGATACAACCAAGGTAACGTCCGTGTTTCCTACTTTGTTGATTTGAAACACCCACCGAAAGTCAAGCACGCGCTGTAAAATGCCATCACTTTTCTGTATCTTCCACGGAAATGCTCCGTGCAGCATCCCATCAGGGACGTTGCACGGATGTTCATGGCAACAAGATCACAATAAAAGGTCTAGCAAGCTATATTTTATCGCACATTGAACCCAGTGCGTGGAGTATCCGCTGAAATCATTAAATTTGTATTTGTACCACTGTATTTTTTGTATTTTCTCTTTGTAGTATTTTTGTAGTTTACAAATGATCACTGCTGATTTGGTTGAATTTGGTTATGACAAACAAACCGAAACACTAATTAATGGGCGCAGGCATAGAAATGCACATCGCATTATTAAACTAATTTACTTCTCCTATATATGTCCTCCGGCTGGCGGCCGCAGGACGTACGCAAATGACTATCACTGGAAGATCCCATGATGACACTCTCCGGATCTCCTCCGGACATCCCGTCACGGACGAGGACGCGATGACATTTTGAGGACGTCCTGAGGATCGCGAGTGTTCTTGGGGCCGCGACCCGCAAACTGTGAGCAAGCGCAGTGCTTGAAATGGTCAGCCTTGAACATGACTTAAAAAAAAAAGAACTATACAATATTTTCGGCTGTTTTCCTCAGCCAATGTACTTCCTAAGCACTAGAGTTCAATATGTATTAGAACGAAAAATCTGAGAGGTTATCCGGACCCAGCCTAATTTTGCCTGAAGTCACCCAATAGAATCATCGTCTCATATGTACTATGATGGCGATAATCAAGGAGTGGGACGTGACAATATTCCAACATAGTTTCTGCAACTCTGGCGCTGTGTGACCGCATGTTACAAGTGCGACAGTAGTAAGGACCGACCATGAGTATTAGGAAACAAACAAGGGGCCTGGACGCCATTAAATTAGGAAATAATTAACAATTAGGACATCCCAAGTAATTAGGATCATCCACTAAGTCAACACACTAATTGGGGAGCATCGAACTCGTGTCCAGACCACCCTGCAGGAAGTTCTGCTGGATTCGCGTTTTCCATGATCTGTAGGTGGCACATCTAAACTCCACCATGGCGGATGAATCCAGGTTGTCGCTTAGTTTCGATTTTGAGATTTCTGAACTGCAATGTTAATTCTCGATGCGTTGAAGGCGAACGAGTATTAAATGCTGCTCATATACATCTGGCAGGCGTAACCGGGTTGTCCAAAGAGAAAGCTATAGTTGTCACGTATTATTTGTGAAGTTCGTCGTTTAGTCGAAGTTCCGTCTGTTTTGTCTAGACAAGCTTTTGCTTCTCCCCTGACGTGAGTTGCACAGAAGTGTGCTTCAGAAAAAAAAAAAAGAAGAAGAAAGAAAGAACGTTCATCAGATACGTAGGCAGTACCGCTCCAAGAGCCGTGCCAGACACACAAAAGCATTGCTGATGCAACAGGTTTGCTGATTTTGAGTCGCTCAATCCATTTCTTCTGAGGATGCGTCGAAGTAGGCGGTATTCTATGTGTGAAAAGAAGAAAACGCGGAAAGACAAACTGCTATCCCCTCGGCACGCAGAGTCGTATTGTGACACAGAACAAAACTAGTTTGGTTTAGTTTGCTGGTCGTTGTCTGCAATGTTTACTTGATTCATGATTTTAACAGCAAAATACAGGTGCAGCTCAGCGATTCATGCGAAAAGCAGCAACTTCTCCACAAGTGTACGTGGAGTAGGCCGGGTGTACCTGGTTTGACTAGTCCTGTGTTTCACCGCTGTGCAGCGTCGATTTGGCGAAAAACGCGAATAGTGGGCACCCTGCTGGATACTTGTGGCCATGCAAATTTTAAAAAGTGATAGAAATAGAGTGGAGAGAAGCAATTTATTTGAAAATCAATGATGCCAGCTCAAAGAAATCGCTCCGGAATGGGCAGCCGACCACCGAGCTCCATCTTGCTCATTGGCAGCTGGTAGTTGCAGAGATCGACGAGAGGTGGCTAGCTAGTCACAAGGCATCACCCCAGATGGTGGCACAGTGCCCCTCATGGGGATATGCGTGGAAGACTGAAAAAACAACAAAATACTAGCAGTGGGTACAAATTGTAACAAGAGAGACACTGCTAAACAAAGACACACTGTTAAACAAGTCTAAACATGCGACAACACGGAGAAAAGGCTTAAGACGAGTGCAAAGCTAGGCATCGGGAGCATAGGCCTAAGCACTGCGTAACCGCACATTGCTATGAAATTCAATGGCTAACACAAGGTGAAAACTGCAACAACATACTAATGGCATGGAAGGTACTGCTAAACAAGTCTGAACATGTGACAGCATAGAGAAAAGGCTTAAAACGATCACAGAGCTAGGGTACTAGGTAGCTAAGGCCTAATCGCTGTGGAACCGCACTATGCTGCAAAACTGAACAGCTAACACAAGATGAACACACCAACAATGTACTAGTGGCATGGAAGGCACGGCTAAACAAGTCCAGACATACTCAATGGGGAAAAGGCCTAACCGCTACGGCAAATCACAACCACCGCGACGACACTCACGTTTTCCACAGGGTGACAGAGCATCCGTCCACTCCTGACGAGAGGTGGAGCACAACTGTAGGAGGAACCAGAGCCGTATATTAAAAGGGAGTCTGGAAATTAATGGGTCATGCCTATACCTGAAGCTCCACCCACTTTTTCAGCTTTCCGACCAATGGAGTCTTGGAATATGGGGCGCTATCAATCAACCTATCCTCACTATTTGTCCCCCTATCCAACATGGGCAGCGCCATTTTGGGTGGCAAGTGGATTGGATGGGATTGAAATGGATACCTCTCGCTATCTGCAAAACTAGTGAATTTTTGGTGCAAATTTGATGAACGCCACCTAGAGTGCGTGGGGAACGTCAGGAGTTGTCGTCTGCTTCCGTCGTTGTACCGCTGCCGGCAGAACCACCTGCTGGGGGCACATTCTGTCGTCAGTACGATTTTGAAACAAATCTACATGAATACTAGTTGGAATATAAAAGGCAAGAATGATTATATCCATAAAATCCAGCAATTAAATATAAGATGGTACAGCACAGTGCCGTTTTTTGTTATGATTTCGTTGTGATCGCCATGTTGACTAGGCCTAACACCGGCGACAAAACGTATTTTCGGTTAGATATCGATGGATGAGCATCAGTTGAAACTGATTTCCAAGAAACGTATATGAGGATGTACATTTGCAGCGTAAAATCAGAGTAGTCTGTGAAAATTTTTTGTCACGAAATCCCAGCTTTACTGTGTTTGTTTTCGTCGCCATTTTGGGTGGCAGTGAGGTGTCATGGCGACCCCCTTGATAAAGAGCAAACCAATCAGTGAAGCGAAACTGTGATTGACAAGCCGAGACTTTTTTTGTGACTCCTCCCAATGGCCAGACTCCCTTTTAATATACGGCTCTGGGAGGAACGACCGACGACACCTCCACTCCCCACCAGAGCCAGGTCGTGACAGATGCGCAGCGCTTCTCCACGGGCGGTACGCATGCGCGAGCGCTCCTTGCGCCCCCTGCAGCGCTGCCAGCAGCCAGCTCGCATCCCCCATGTGCACTCCCTACACTGCCGACATTTGGTTTAGCTCACCTTTCTCTGCGCACCTGGCCGCCACGTATGTGCACATTCCTAGCAGCTACGGGCTGCTTCTTCATTTAGGTTTTGCTCTCGCTTCTTTGCACGTGTTTATTTGAAAATGCTCTACAAAGGGAGGGCGCACTGCGCTTGCGTGATCATTCTGATCAGTACCTCAAAAATGTCATGTGTGGTTTATTCTCCTCCGTTTCTCGTAAGCGGAAAAAGACAAAAAACGATGAACTGCGCAAATTTACTCCCGGTATCGTGGAGGAAGCCTTTTAAGTTCACTGCCTGGAATTGTTGCAAGCACGTCAAGAAATGTGCCCGGACAAGTTGAAAGCGATCGACCACATGTCAAGTGGCGGACGGAGTGACGGAAGAGAAGTCCAAATTTAGCCAGGATAATTTGTATTGGGAACACAGTTCGGATCCAGAGGACAATGTGGAAATAAAACATATTCATTTCTCTGCAAGATTCAGCCTCTTCCACTTCTTTGCGCAAAAGTCTACACACACGCCTTGGCTCCCCCCAAACCCTTTCGTTTCCGGCATCCTTTTCGCTGTATTTTAGGTGGTCCCTTCATGTGCTGTAAATCCACGTTCGTAGGACATGTGTGGAGGAACCTGAATGATATTGTGAATAAGCCTCTGTCACAAATATTCTACAAGCAGAAATATGCTTCACTGAGCATGCAGGACGAATTTGGGGACTCTGTAAAATTTACCAAGGAGCTACCATGAGAGTGGGACACTTTTGAATCGCTATGAAGTTGGCCTGCTGGATCTCAGCATGAGGAAAATTTTTTTAAATATCAGATACGAAGCGCAAGAAGTGAAAATCGGAAGTTTCTTTCAAGGACACGGTCGGAACCGAGGGAACTTTCCGCGTCACGTCGGATCTAGAAACTAATTTGGGAAAAGCCCTTTCAGAATTTAACGTTTCTTTCGCATGCCATGAATCGTGACGCAACTTCCTCTTACCCGAAGACGTGAAAGCCGTGGAATTGGACCCTCAAGGCGTCGTGACAGTGTGGAGGAAACATACATTGACATTCTCCAGGAAAGATATTGCAATGCAACCATTAATCCTCGTGTGTATAGTTGTGAAGATCCACGAGTAAGTGTAGGGCGACGACATCTCTTGTTTATATGCGTCCAGAAAATAGTCCAATCTTTTTCCACCAAACAGTTGTTGCCCAAAATGTTCCGTCTTGTGGACGCCGCGAACAGTGTACCAAAGGATGATGTAATTGGCGTTGTAGGATGTAGTTCTAAAATGGCTGCTTTTGAAAAGATGTTTTGAACGAGTAAGAGTACCGAGGCATTGGTGTGGGAAGAACTCCGAATGAAAAGGAAGTAGAGAATGAAAAGATGAAAAGAAAGGACCTTCTTCAAGGAATTGGCGTTAGTCATGTGATTGCCGAGGACGATGAGCGTAGCGCGTGACGTGTCCCACTCTCATGGTAGCTCCGTGGTAAATTTTACAGATTCCCCAAATTCTTCCTGCATGCTCAGTGAAGCATATTTCTGCTTGTAGAATATTTGTCACAGAAGCTTGTTCATGACGTCATTCGATCAGGTTCCTCCAGACATTTGCTACGAACATGGATCTACTGCACATGGCGGGTGGTCTTCCATGCATATTGCGATGAAGGGGGCGGGGGAGGCCTTGCGACTAGGTAGCCACCTGTCATCGATCTCTGCAACTACCAGCTGCCAATGAGCAAGATGGAGGTTGTTATGATTGAAAGAATGCGTAGCTTAACGTTCCACAAAGATGTCATGCCGACATATTCAACATGGGAAGCGAGAAACACCCCCTCGGCGCTGTCGCATAGATAAGAGACTCATGTCTTCTTCGAGGCTCGGGCAAGAAGAAAAAGAAGAAAGTGCACGGCCTTCATTTATTTTTATGCGCAGTGTGAGCCGCTAGCAACAAGTGGCGCTACCTCCTGTATTTATTTATTGTATGTACGTCAAAGGCCCACAGAGCGGGTACAACATGACGGATTGGAACATAACAGAACAAAGGAGGCAAATGAACATAAGAAAAAGTCAGGCACGTGATACATCCCATAAAATACAAAAAAAAATACAATGGGCAAAAATATCTGTACAGGTCACAAGGCACGAACAGCAAAGCGCAAAAAGTTACGAGTAAGTAGAGGATTAACTAGGGCGAGCAGAATAAATCGTGGATTGCTTGCTTAAAAGTCAAATGATCACTAATTGTAGCAATGTCACGAGGAAGATCGTTCCACCAACGTGAAGTTCGTGGAACACAAGACTCGGAAAAACGCTGAGTATTACATCGGTATTCTCTAACCTTAAACACATGATCCACACGGTGAGATATATGGCTAGGGGGCAGCAGTATAGAGGAGTAGAGGAAGCTATTGTGGAAGGTTTTGTGAAAAAGTAGCAGGGCAGAAATTCTACGACGAAGGGTCAATATGGTTAAACCGAGGTTCAATTTTATCGCAGAGACACTGCTGTCGGGATGATAGTCACAGGCTATGAACCGGGCGGCCCGGTTTTGAACCTTCTCCAAAGAGTCTCTGAGGTACGCCTGATGAGGGTCCCATATTGCCGCGGCATATTCAAGCTTTGGCCTCACGAATGTCGTATAGGCTAACTTTTTCACAGACACTGGGGCCAGTCTCAGAGTCCGCCGAAGGAATCCCAAGGTTCGATTAGCGGCAGCTATAGTCTGAGAGATGTGATGAGACCAAGAAAGCTTGCTACTTAGATGAATCCCGAGGTACTTATATGAGGTAACGTGTTCAAGCAGAGACGAACCACAAGAGCATTGAAATATTGTGGGGGTGGACCACGTGAACGACATTGATTTACATTTATCGGCGTTAATAGGTAACTGCTATGAGGAGCACCAGGAAGCGAACTTATGAAGGTCATCTTGGAGTGCAATTTGTTCTGACGAACTTGATATATAATGATAAATGATGCAATCATCAGCAAATAGGCGAATACGAGATGTCAATCCAGATGGAAGGTCATTAATGTAAATGAGAAATAAAAGGGGGCCAATAACCGAACCCTGAGGGATTCCGGAAGTTACTCTGTCTAATGAGGACGGGGAAGTGTTAACCCTTTAACTGTTTGAACACGAATTGATTTCTGTTACTCAAAAAGTTCCGTATCCACGTAAAGACGAGCGGGTCGATGTTCAATCTGGAAAGTTTTGATATTAAGCGAGCATGTGAGACCCTGTCGAATGCTTTAGCAAAGTCAATAAATATTGCATCAACCTGGCATCCGCCATCCATGCTGCTCAATAAGTCATGTGTTAGACCAAGCAGTTGGGTTTCGCATGAATAGCCACGCCGAAACCCATGTTGGAAAGGGTAGAAGAACTCGTTTGTTTCAAGGAACGTCATTAAGTGAGACACTATTATATGCTCTAAAAATTTACAAGGTATACTTGTGAGAGAGATGGACCTGCAGTTATGAGGTTTCACTGTTTCGCTAGACTTGAAAATCGGAATTACCTTCGAAGTAAGCCAGTCGGATGGGATATCCCCCGTAGAATGTGATTGGTTAAATATAAGCATTAAAAACTTGGCTGAGACCTGTTTAGTGGTTTTTAGGATTTTGGATGTTATTCCATCGGCACCACAGGAGGAGGAAAGTTTACTGTTATCAATTAGTTTTAATATACCGCGGTTGGTAAAGGATAGGCCCTCCATCCGGGGGAAGTTGTAGCAAGGGATGAAGGCATAAGTGTAAGGTCCTCACGTGTGAATACCGACGCAAAGTATCGGTTCAGGATAGAGGAACAATCTTCATCCGGGGCCATCACACCAGTACTGTCAAGCAGCCTTGAAGGGGTAACAACACATGGGGAAATAGTTCGCCAAAATTTTTTTGGTTGGTGTTCTAGGAGTGATGGCAACGTGTGGTATAGAAGGAAGCGTTAGACTGCTTTACACACTTCGTAAATTTTTTCTCAGCTGAATAATAGCGATTCCAGGCACGTGAAGAGTTAGAAGTTTTAGCCAAACGGAATAATCGCTTCCTCTTTGCACGAAGTCGCCTAACAGTAGCACTATACCAGGGAGCTGAATCCGAGGAGGGGACAGAACAAGTGGGTATGTGAATCGATTCCAGTTCCCTGAGCTTCTCCCTGAACAAGCACCAGTTGTGTTCAACAGATCGCGTGTTAAAGTCCATAGCGACGTCATCGAAAAATAAAGACAGTTCAGTATTGAAAGCTTTGAAGTTGGCAGCGTTAAAGTTCTTACTGACTTTGCGCTGTGTATGAGAACGGTTATGTGCCGCACAAATAGAAAAAGGAATAAACTTATGATCACTTAAGCCATCAAATGAGCGCAAGTTGGAAATGATGTCTTGTCTAGACGTTAGTACAAGGTTGAGGCAGGAAGCTGAGGAACGAGATATGAGATAGTAGGGAAAAGGACCATTTGTTCTAGATTAAAGCTCAGACACGTATCTAAAAAATCCCGTTCTGATGGGGGAAGGCATCAACCGCACTATCCCACAGCTTTTTGCGTATCATCTGCACTCGCTTAGTGTAGTCTTCTTTAATCGAATACTGTGTGTTCTTGAGGCGAAAGCAGTTACGCATCATGCCGGATTTCTCAGAGGAATTATACAATTTCAAAATTGTCGGACGTGGTCTGTCATCACGCTTCCTCCCGATCCTATGAATGCGCTCAATGCTGCCAACACTGACGTTCAGGATGTCGCGGAAAATATCGTCTCTTGCAATGCGAAGGAGGCTATCAGGTGTCTTAGAACTGTTCTCACTGATGCCATGAATAATGATATTATTTCGTCTAGAGCGACTCTCCAGGTCATCAGTCTTCCTAATCAGTGCAGCAATTAAGGCCTCACGGGGGGCAAACCTTTTGGAAGTCTCAGTGAGGGCTGATTTGAGGGACTCTAGCTCGGTTACTGTATGTTCAATTGATGCCATTTTGCTGCTAAGCTCTGTTAGAGACTTTTCTGTGTCCCTTAAGCTAGACTGAATTGACTGAAGCAGTTTCCTATCAGACTCTTGATTTTGTAATATCTTTGCCAGCATATCAGCATTCGCAGGACCAGGATTGGTTTCAATATCGCCAGATAACAGAACTAAAAGCTTAATGACGTTATAGCAGTCATACAACAAGGAAAGTAACGTTTGGGGGCACGGCACAACCAACAGGCCTAGGTGGTCGCTTTTTATAGAGTACGAAGACATGGGGGTTGTACTAACCTGCAAGACAATGACAAAGTTTCTGAATCGATCCATACTGCAGGATCCACCGTGCTCGCCACTGAAGAGATCCCACGACGAATGCTCTTTTAAGCGTGCTGCTGGCGCATTATACTCAGATCCGGTAGTAGAGGATAGGTGATTGGTTGTAGTCGTTTGCACAGATAACACGAAGGAAGACTGGTCAGGGCACAAGACGGTATCTTGCTGCGCATTCCATGGAAGGTAATCAGCCGGCAGAGCTAGTGTATTCTGTGTGTAGAAGAACGGAGTCACACCAAAGGTGGTAACCTGCAAGACAATGACAAAGTTTCTGAATCGATCCATACTGCAGGATGCACCGTGCCCGCCACTGACACGTTAACTACAATGCAGCGCTGCATGTAAGTAACACAATCAAGAATATAACAGTGGTCGGTGGTCGGCCGCCCATTCTGGAGCGATTTCTTCGAGCTGGCATAATTGATTTTCAAATAAATTGTTTCTCTCCACTCTATTTCTATCTATTCTTTTATTTTCTCTGCCCACAAATATCCGCAAACACACAGAGCGGTCTGGACACGAATTAGATGCTCCCCAATTAGTGAGGTGACTCACTGGATGATCCAATTACTGGGGGTCATAATTGCTAATTAATTGCTAATTTAATGGCGCCCAGGCACCTTAAAATTTGTTTCCTGATGCTCGTGGTCAGTCTCTACTACTTGCGACACGATTTTGTTCGGCGCTGGCGCGCGCGCAGATTTTCGCCGTGAAATGAAGGATGCGCTGAGCATGAACGTCGCGAAAAACAATCACACGTAATAAGCACAGTCGTACAACATAGTCGAGGTTCGCAATTTTACTGCGCTAATGAATGGGGCTGTTCCGAACTATGCATTACTGTCGGGAACGATGGCCTCGCGTGACGTCACGCGTGAGAGCACAGTGTAAACCGGGCAGTTTCTTGCCTGCACGACAAATGCGGAAGGCATTGCGAGTGCAAAAAGAGAGCACTTGCTGCCTTCGTTTTCCTTCTGGGATGTGCTCATCAGTAAACTATCGCCCTTTCTGAACATGTCATTACCCTTTACTTCCATTCTGTCTGTTTCACCAGCACTTACAATGCTAACCAAGGTGTTCACTGCTTTTCAAGTGCAAGTTTTTTATGGTTTTCGGCCTGCTTCATGGAAACGGCTCATTTTTTCGCTGTGAAAACAATTTGACTGTAGATGTCTATATCGGCATGTATGCCAATCCAATATATGAATACATATTCCTGCGTGTCCTCCGGGCATTTTTCTAACCATCAGCAGAACGCAACCGTGACAATGCTGGTTTTAGAAGCCTTTATGCTATGCGGGATATTCGATAGTCGAAGGAAAATTTTGCAGATATTCATAGTCCGTTTGTGTTCGAAAATTTCAATATTGGCATACCTCTATAATAATGATGCATCTTAAAAATCTCCAACTGTAGCTAGCTTCATGTAAGAAATGGATTATTTTAAGCTACGAGCTATTGTTTTTCAAGCTATTCTTTAGGCATATAGGTTGGCAGCTCTTCTATGGTTGCATGGAGAGGAGCATATTAGGGGAGGCTGCGATCGTCTAGCGTGACGTCTGGCGATAGGAAGCCGCATCTCAATGCCAGGAAACGGAACGCCCTCTTGTTGTCACACTGTTTTCAGACTGTGACAGTGACTGTGACAGCACGCAATCATAGACATTTAATATATCTTATGATCTAGTGAAACTAGTGGGAATCTATCAGGTATTTTTTTCGAAAAGGAATTTTCCATGAAAACTGCCGTAACCCAGTTGCCACAAGTTCACACAGCCGCAGCCACAAACACAGACAAAAGGCACACACAAAACAGGACGAACTGCCCACAACCACAACCAACAACGAACCAGTTGCCACAAGCATCCATCCTTTGGTAGAAGTTTTCCTACCTACCCCAGTAAACCAGATATGTCCAAAGGACGTTCCAAGTCTCAGGGATATCTGAAAACGTCCCGTTTACATGCCTAGGATATCCAGAGGATCAGGGTTTCTTCCTCATTTTGCGATCCTGAGGAAGTCCCAAAAATATCCATTCTCGATTTTTGGGTCGGAATAGGACCTCCAGTGTTCCTCCGGTAGACCTCTAGTTTTTTTATGTTGAAAGCAATCTTCCATGCCAATGTCCCAACAAACAACATATGTCCAGACGATGTCTGTAGGATATCCCTGTTTGGACAATGGGATATCCCTGGGAGCAGCCTGAATATCCCATAGATATTCATGCGACATACAGGAGACCAGGATATGGGCACCAGCTTAGGACGTCGCAGGTATTTCCATGCGATGTCACCTCGGGATATTGGGACAAATGTGGGACGTTTATGAATCGTTGCTCTGACTGTTAAAATTGAATATAATGTGCACTTATTTCATTTGACGCATCAGAAGTGACGACGCCACGGTGATATTAACGAAAAGTAGCCTACATATCTACAAAACATATACATATGGTAATTAAAGAACGTAAGTGTGTTTAAAGGTGCTCTCACCCTAAAAATATGAGTGGTCCCTCATTGTGCGCCCCCTTCCACCCCACCGCGTACGCGGAGGGATACCAGAGCAGCCACAATAGTCTGTTGCCGAAATGGCTGGAGCATATACTGAAATAAAAGTTGTTGTGGCACGTTCATTACAAGAGTATTGCGGCGTAAGACATGTAACGGTGAGAGGGTGCGTCTATGCAGTTAATTCGTGTATGTGCAGATTCAAGGTATAACCAATGACGTTTCTGATATTCCTTCCTATCAAGTATTGTGTTTTTAATTCAGGCTACTGTCTATATTGTGATTACCTGCAGAGTGGAGCTGTAAAAGTGGTCGAATTCTGTTGCTCGACTAGTGTCACGCACAGATAGGTACGTTGCATGGCCAGCTGCACGCGAACGATAGAGATACATAACGGTTTTACTTGTTCACCCGTATCTAGTTAAGGTTCACATAAGTTTTGGGAGTAATGGATGTGCGCAAAATTGTGTTGTTATTCGCTATGAACTTCGTCTTTCCCTGATTAGTGAGTTGCATCGGCGCAAATTCCTAGAGAACGAGAAGTGGAAACACGTTCCGGAAAGGGTAACAGGGCGTTTAAAGCTCGCGATTTGCATCTGCGCAACCTTCGTTAATATTAAGTCGAGGAAAAAATACTGTGTCCAATAAGTGGTACATATTACTACACTGACACTGTCATACTGACATCTAATACTTGCTGCTGTTATGGTCTACGTACTTAAAGGGATTGTGACATTCTGATAGACATGATTCATTACACATGCACACGATGTACTACATGTCACAGTATTGAGGAGAAAAGGATTGTAATGTCGTAGTCTGTGATTTATACACCCGTCGCACGAACTAATTTGTGTAATTTTTAACGAGTTACACTTGCACTTGGTGTCATTCGTGTGCTGTGACACGGGACCTTTCGTGACGCTTGGCAGAAAGTGCACTAAGGATAGTGTGAGTTTCCCAAACTCCCTTCACTTCTCTTTGTCGAACCGAGTGCGTAGCTTCGATGGCATGCTTTGTGGCACTGGTAAAAAAGAGGGGGCCCCCACACCACAATATTTTTACAACAGTACTTTAAACAATTTTAAACAATTTATTTTTTATTTTAAACAAGTACTTTTGACAGCGTGTTTATTTGTTTTTAGTATATAGTTATCAGTCTGTGAACACATGTTTGAGGCACATGTTTCAGGCGAATTTGTTTTATTTTGGAAGAAGATTTGCAGAGAGTGTTTCTAAGCAAAAAAAAAAAGAAAAAAAAAGAAAAACATTATCGGGAAGGTATTGTGGCGCGCATCTAAAAATTTTGAGGCACTTTAATCTTGCCTATCGTAATTGCCATCATACTGCTACTCGTGACACTTAAGCCATGTAGCAACAACGTAGTGAACGTGACATTCGCTTGGGAGTGCACTTCACGCCCATGTGGCACTAAATTAGCCTGTGTTAGAATTAGGTGTGTTAGAATTATTTCGGAATAAACTTCCGCATCACGCTCCACTCGAGTGGTGCGAAAGCCCCAGTTATTCCCGTTGGTTCCCGAAAGCATGTGACCTCTCCTGTGGCTGCCTCACTTGCTTGCAGGGATATCACAGCCCGATGAGTTTGGGTGTTCGACGTGTAGATTTTTTTACGCGTGCGACTCCCTTTGCTGTAAAACTTCGAATGCAGCTTCACGTCGACATCTGCCTTTGGATTTATGCGGTGTAACTTGGTACAAAATGTCAGAACACCTCTCGCGCACAGGCGTGAAGAACCTAAACCGAAATTTTACTTACTTAAATTGATTGTTAAAGTTTGCCCGCGTATGCCACGTGCACAAGTAATCCGAAAGCCGTTCGGGATACATAGCTAGAGTACACATTTCCAAGAGTTATTCTTAGGGATACATCTTCCATGTATATCGTGCGGAACACGCTTGCCGGAAAATACTTCTAAGGAACTATGCTGGGTTTGAAACTGCAGTCTTGCAGTGCTTTCTTGTTTAGTAATTTGATCTATACTGTCGCCTGTAACGGTCCCTTTGATAAGATAACAGCATGTTAAGCAAATAAGCGAACACTTTTAATATATGTTTCCTTATGACGTGCACATCCTTTCTAATATCGTACATAGTTGCATCTCTAAGTTCGTTCCAATTAAGGTCCGTAAAATAAATGTGCGTAAACCGTGGATAACACGGCCCGTCATTCACTTGAAACGGCGCATAATACGGGAGAGGCGTAAAGGAAATGGGACAGCTGTTTCCAGATTATGTAGAGAACTTAAAAATGAGATCAGGAAATCTAAAAGGGAATATTACGGAAAAACACTTCCGTCGTTGCTACACTCGTCCCCTCAGAAGTTCTGGCGAACGATTGTTCCTAAGAGCCACTCAAACCGATGTATTTCAATGAACGACAGGGAAGTTAGTGCGGTGGATGCAGCTAGCCACTTCAATCTTGGATTCAGGTCTGTTTTTGTCCCTGACGACGGATTTCGACCAGTCTTTGAGACGACACAGCGCATGATACCGCAAATGAAAGACATTGCGTTTGATCTTAACGGAATTGTTAAGTTGCTCAGGAACGTGAATATTAGGAAGTCTCAAGGACCAGACAGGATTCCTAACGAGTTTATTAAGAGATATGCTGACTGGGTTGCACAGTATCTCCAAATTATCTTCGAAATGTCACTTAATGTAGGTCAGGTTCCGACAGAGTGGAAATGCTCACGGATCATACCCATCTTTAAGGCTGGTGACTCATCCCTGGTGACTAACTATCGGCCAGTATCTCTATTATCCAACTGTAGTAAGTTACTAGAACATATAATTTGTAAGCACATAACAGAGTACCTTGAGGAGAACCACATGCATACTTTCTTACAACATGGCTTCCGCAAGGGGTTCTCGACCGTTACAGCTCTCTCTGAAATTGTTCATGACTTGGCATTATCAATTGACCGTCATTCACAAACCGATGTGCTCTTCCTAGACCTTTCAAAAGCATTTCACGTGGTGCCCCACGCCAAACTGATGCTAAAACTCGCAGCATATATCCCAAATCCCCGGGTCATTGCATGGCTTCAGGATTATCTTTCTGGAAGGTCACAGTTTGTTGAATACAACGGTCACAGGTCCTCGCCGGTAGACGTAATTTCTGGGGTGCCCCAAGGCTCTGTCCTGGGTCCCTTACTATTTTTGGTCTTCATTAATGATATGTTAAATGACGTCAAATGTAAAGCCTGTCTGTATGCCGACGACTGCGTAATATACAATGAAATTCAGTGTGACACGGACAGAGACACTCTTCAGAACTCCTTGGACCAAATAAGTAATTGGTGCAAGCGATGGCAAATGCGACTGAATTCTGAGAAAACCCTTTGTATGTCTGTTACACGGAAGAATAAGTGCATACCCACTACCTATTTTTTGCACGGAATGCAAGTGAGGAAGATTGACAAATACAAGTATTTGGGGGTCTTTCTCACTTCCGACTTAAGATGGAACTCTCATGTGCAGCATGTGCTTAGAAAATGTCGGAATAAGTTATTGTCGGAATAAGGTAGTTATTTTATTTAACGCGATCGCTTGGTTTTGCTACCCCGGAGGTACGTTTGTTGGCATATAAGACTCTAGTCTTACCGATCATCATGTACGCAGTAGCCATCTGGGACCCATACACTAAAACTTTGAAAACCGAACTAGCCGCTTCGCCGCGCACTGTATGCCGCTTCTCGAAGTAATTTCATGTCAGTGTGATCGAGAGTTGCCTCATGTGTTTCTGCCTTTCGTATCTCCGCGCAGATTAGTCGCGACGGTTTTTCTGTGCAGTTAGCCGCAGATTTTTGTTTCACTGCAGCTCGTACCACTTGCCTGTCTAACTTGTGGCGCGATGCCTCGTGGTTGTGTGTGGGTGTAGGTGATCTTGCACCATGGTTTCTTGACCGGTGGTGGAAAAGCCAGTACTACAAGTTTTCACAGTGCATCGCCATCTTACAAATTTATCTTTCCTTGTGTAGCTACGGCGAAACTTAAATCCACTACCTAGAACAATTATATCCTTGGATTTGTCGCTACCGCACTTAACCAAATCCATGGTGATAATAAGTGAAACCAGCGCGAATGCATCCAAGTGCACGAGCAACAGGGCACGCGCATTTTGCGCTAATGCATTACGCCCGCTGTATTGTGTTAATAGACTGAATCGCATAGCTCATTCCTAATTTGAGAACTCTCGCCCAAATAAAGCCTCTTCCTTTTTGCGCAGATACATGGCGGTATTTTGCGCAGATGCGTGACCCGAGCGCGTGCTCATGCAGACTGCAATGACATTTTGCGCAGATACAATTCCACCGAAGTTTTTGCTTGCTCTCAGCGCAAGAAAAAAGTTGCTGTCCAAATAACATGTGAAACATCACATATCTCCAAGCGATGTCCCGGCGACATCCCACTGACGTTCAATGGTTCAAATGAGTTCAGTGCCCAAAATTGGTATATACTAGATCTTGCATGGATACCTCGGGGATGCAGCTTGCTTCGTTTCAAACATCCAAAGCGTGATATCCTACAGACGTCCCTGGGACATAAGTTATTTACTGGGTAAAACTGAAACGCGAATGTTGTTCTGGGATATCTCACAGATATCGCTTGGATGTCCAGATATTCAGGACGTTCACGACCTTGTAGGGATATCCTAGGGATATTATTGGTTTACTGGGACCATATCGATCATGTGGAATAAGTTGCAGCAAAGGTGACACATACCGAAGGTTAAAATACAGGAACAGAATGTCTGCAAGTGGTCTCTCCAGTAGTCAACATCTTCCATCTTCGTGATGTGCTGCCTAGTGGTTAGGCCTCACATTCAGAGTAACACTGCATGAAACCAAATGTATTTTTGTAAAAAGAAAGGACTTTTATCAGGTAACGCGGATACGATACAGAAGGGAAATCTCCATCTTTATGTTAAGCATTTTCAGTACGACGAAATATGGTGGATCGGCCATGCTTTGACTAATGGATGCTTAGAAGGCATATTTTTGCTGTTGTGAATTTTTGGATAAAAAGAGCGGTGTGTAACTGCATCACCATGTTGTACAGTACTGTCAGCTCCCTGCCCAGGGTATATGTTCTGTGGGGAAAGCTTGTTAGGTGTTGTAAATAGAGGAGGAAGTGGATGCCAACCGTTGCACGGGAGAGGGAGCAGCGGCACGAGCTTGTTTGTTGATAATTGACATGGAAACGACGTTGGTAACAGGTCTACGAGTGTCCCTTCCTTGCGTAACATTAATTGGTACCCGTGAAGATATCGAAATAGCCCATTGTGCGACAGCACCAGCCAGGCAATAAAAGAGTGCCACGCTACGGTTCCCTCGTCTGAAACCGCAGACTCCTCCTGTCCAAGCGCTGTTGTTTGAAATGCGAGGAATACAACCACATTGCACGGGAATGTCGTTCGTACCGATCACTAACCTGCTTAATCTGCGGGGGACATCATCGGTCCTTGCTGTGCGAGACCCAACACGGGTCCACAACCCCCGACACATATTCGACACACGAACGACGTCAACACCTATAGCAACAAGGGTGCGATTGTTGCGAACGAGAACACGAATATTTACAGATGTCCGCTGTATGTCACTGTACGTCGCGCGCACTCCCTTTTCCACGGAAAAGCCTGCTTGCGTAGTTCTCGTTGCTTTAGGTGGCTACGATAAATCATACCGCCCGTGCTGCTGGGAACTAATGCACGTATGTGGTAAAGTTCTAATACACTACCGTCTGCAACAGAAATCAACGAATCGATGCTTGGAGAGCGAACTATCTCTTTAAAACCTGTGGTCTCGAAAATGATTTCGGTAGTGAAGTCTCCCACAGCTCCCCGTGGAGCCCATGGTTTGAGATAATTCAGGCAAGACGGAGCATGCAACCAGTGAAAATGAACAATTACCCCTACCAGTCGGCCAATCAGGAGTCTCTCAGTTTGGCTCGCCTTTCGGTCGGTCCTGGCTATCACCGACTTCTACTGGTTTCATGACTGATGCTCGTTATTCCGTATTCCGAAAAAAAACTATCGCAAATTTTGGGCGAAATGCACATTTATTTGGTGCATCATGTGGACTCAAAAGTGTGACACATACACCGATATATACAGGGTGTCCACGCTAAGTGTGAACAGATTTTTTTCGAATATATATAACACTTTTTCCAAGATGAAATCAATTGCAATATAGCAGATGCTGAAGGGCACTCCCTAGCAGGGCATTAGCAAAGTCCAAAGGCAATGTCTTAATTAACTTTCATTAATTAACTTTTTAATTATAAAAGCTACAAAGTTGTCCCAATGAGCACATCTGTTCCTTTCGGTCACCTGATGTCGTAGCCGTTTTCAGAACAAAAATCCGTTCGATAGATCGCCCGCAAAAAATTCGTGAAGGAATGCCATTTTTTTCTTTATTTTGTTCATTGCGCTTCTTAGAAGACGCGTATTTCCTTCATCCCCAACGGGAGAGGGGGAAGGAGCACAGTGCCGCCTCATGCGTCGAAGATGAGCTTTAACTTGCGGAAACAAAACAAAAACAAATGTATCGGGTGACTCTATCGGAACTGGCCTTATCTTGGGTTGCATTTTCTGTTTCCTTTTAATCTTTTTCCAGGACGCGAGAGGCGATAGTGTGCTCTTTCTCCCTCTCACGTTGGGGGTGAAAGAAAGACGCGTCTTCTAAGAAGCGCAATGAACAAAATAAAGAAAAACAATGGCGTTCCTCACGAATTTTTTGCGGGCGATCTATCCAACGAATTTTTGTTCTGAAAACGGCTGCGATATCAGGTGACCGAAAGGAACAGATGTTCCCATTGGGACAACTTTGCAGCTTTTATAATTAAAAAGTTACTTAATGAAAGTTAATTAAGACATTGCCTTTGGACTTTGCTAATGCCCTGCTAGGGAGTGCCCTTTAGCATATGCTATATTGCAATTGATTTCATCTTGGAAAAAGTGTTATATATATTTTTAAAAAATCTGTTCACACTTAGCGTGGACACCCTGTATATTCACCGTGTATACAGAGCCCAAAGCGTTGCGTTCGTTGACAGACTGCAACCAAACCAAGTTCGAACACGCAAAACGCACACAGTCTACTCTTAGAAGTGAGCGATGCTCCCATGACTGCATGGAATTTATCAGTGAGCATCTTCTTTCGTTGCTTGCAGCGCATCAAAGGTAATAATGAAACGAGAAATGCTTGTGTCGCACCGACACTGAATCCTATCTCCGTTGTCACTGCATTTGAAAATTGTTTGCATTTTGCGACGGCGCTCAAAAATGTTCCCCAGGCGTCAGCTCACCACTGCATTCCAATTCTGAACTGGAGAGACTGCTCGTAGGATGATACTTGTGTCGGGAAACGTCACAACACGGGCAAAGTCACTTCAACACACGAACAAATCCGCGAACAAACTCCTCTTGGAACGCAATAAGAATACGGTCAGATGATGCTGTCAACCGACATCGCCGAGACGCTGCGAGTGCGCTCGGACCTGGCCGCAAGATAGGCTGTCCGCAAAAGAATGCTATGTCGAAACTTTGCCAACCAATCGCTGAGCGTGCAATCTCTTTCGGCCAATGGGAATCAACGATGATACCTGACGGATGCCATATGGTTATGACGCGGGATTATTTTTTAGGGTCGCAAATACTGGTATCTGTGGAAGCCTCACGAAGGCTAGAAAAACCTGCACAACGCATTACCGGGCTATAGTTATGCTCTATTTACAGCTTAAAGAGATGGTCTCGTACTGCCGGGGCGATTCCGAAACTTAGCCAAAGCTATCTTCACGAGTGCTGTAAAAATACAACCGGCAAAGTTCCGTTCAGAATAACCGAGTGGTTTTTGAGGAATTTGTTGAAGCATGCCGTAATAGCAGACGACGAAACCTGCGCTTCACTCTCATGCAACGTCACGCATAACGTGGGCTTGCTGGTACGTCACCGTTGTCATGGCAGTTGGGACCTTTAGAAGGATCTAGGGTTGAGTCATTGCCTTTGTTCTCCAAATAGGGACACTCAGACATATATATCCCCGGCAAGAGAATGTAGTCTGTGCATTGAATGTGGCGCATAATCGGATACGAGGAAGCTGAGTCACGTGTATTTTTTATTTTTTTGCGGGAATTTATGCGTAAAAAAACCACAACACGCACTCATTCTCAATGTACGTCGTCAGCAACATTTCATTTCGAAACATGATCAGTGTGCAACGGGGAGTGTAATGGAAGCGCGCGTAATATATTTTTGATCGGAGCTGTAATGTGACCGTGTGCGCCGGTGGCTGGCAACTTGAGATATGAGATTGTGGGTTGGGTTGTCCTGCGACTTTTAACTTGTCTCTGAGGATTAACATAGTTGTTCTAAAGTACCATGTGGGCCAGTTCATAGAATTTGCGTTTTTCGCCTGAGAACTGAAAGAAAATGTACGAGAGTTGCCGCGGTCCCCAGTAACTTCTGAAAGTCGTCTGCTCGCGCCGGTGCACTAGCGCGGGCAAAAGTAGACGATTTCTGTATCCTATCACTGACTTTCCCGTAGGGTGACGTAGCCGTTCTTATTGTTGACAACACAGATCGCGGCATGCTCTGCCATCTTTATCTGAACAGTTGTTGTTTATATATGAACAGTTTTTGTTTCTTACGTCTGTCTGTAATTGTCTGTTTCTACGGCGCTTTTTTTTCCCTTTTCAGATCGCTTCTGTTAAAGGGATAGTTCGCTCCCCCGCGAAACTGGGGAAAACATTGAACAACTCCCTTTCCTTTGAACTTGACGTGTTTCCCGAGTTTCCAGTGCTTTCCGGTGTGCATCGGCAGCGTAGCCGAGCGCTGGGAGAGGAGCATATTATGTGAGGGGGCCGGCGTCTGGCGACAGGAAGCCATCCCTATTGAAAATAATTCCTGAGGTTACCTCAGAGTCTGAGGTCTTGAGGTATATGGAACATTTGAAGTCTTGAGGTTGCCTCAGCGCTTGAGGTCCTGGGGTTACATCAGAGCTTGAGGTTCTCGGGTTACCTCAGAGTTTGAGTCTCTGCGGTTACCTCAGGGCCTGAGGTTTCCACAGATTGGAGCTGAAAGCATTGGACAACACAGAGCGCCCGTAGCACGACTTCGTGTTCAAAGTCTTTTTATTGGTATTGAGCTCATCAGGTTCTAAACATTTTTCAGACTAATTTCAGGTTCAGTGTCGCGACTCTCTTCATTTTCTTTCTGGTTTCTTCGCCTTCCTCCGTTCTGCTTTTGAAGCACTGGAGGTATGCACATAGAGATAAAATTCAGTTCAGGTACGATAACCAAAGAGGTAATACAAAATAATACACGAAATACCGAATAATGATTACCAAATTGAGTGAGCATGTCTGCATCTACGAAAGTTTTTTGCTTCACGCAGTGACAAAACTATAAAAGTTCATTACGGTAAATTGCCATACTCAAAACGCAGAAGGTTGCGACCACAGCAACACCTAGAGTCTCCAAATAAGTTTAGTAGCGTTATTTATACCAAGAATATGCGTATACGTTTTCAACAAGAAAAAGTAACGATAAATACTTGTCAAACCAGAGGGATAAACAGTCTGGAGAGCAGCACCCTCAGGCACGTTGTCGAATGAAAAGCAAGAGCTTTTTTCTACTTGTTAACCATGTCCACATCTATCAGGACACCAAATTTCATACTTGTGCGTGCTTCCAGTGAACGGGCAAATGCAAAACATGCGACAAAAACGTAACAGTTATAACCTGTGGCGCGCCTTAAATACACGTTGTCATCCGAATTTTTTCACTTAGAACTAAGGGGCAGTGCTTCCTGATCAGTCTGGAAGTGACAAATCTTAAATAGCTTGAGCCGTTCCCTGCGAAGAAGCCATTAAACGCACCTTGCTTTTTCGCCCTCCTGCAGGCTTTGACGCCGTCTCGCGTGAAAGCCGCCTGGAATTCGGTTGAAATACTTTTCTGACATTCATAATTCAATGATACGAAGCAGTGAAAAAAAAAAAAAAAAAAGTCAAAGCCCGTGGGGGTTGGGCCACGATTTTGAGACGGTTCTTGTGGAATGACCCAGCTGTAAAAACAACACCGACGCATGTTTCCCGCGTTATTGTTTTCTTTTTTTTCCCCTTTTTTTTCAGAACCAAACGAAACGAAATATTCCATCTTTTGTAGATTCTTTGCACAACATTGCATTGTGGCGTACGCCAACCTGTGTGAAGCTCATAGAAGCAGAAAGTATCGCAACAACTCCTGCTTGCAATTTTATCTATCCATTATAGCCTCTAATAGAAATACACGTGAGAATCTACCGTTTAACCTATATTGCCCTCATTGTGATTTCAGATGACTGGTCATGCAAAAATCGGTAGTGTATTTTTCACAAGAGTAATGTGATTTCTGTTTGCATATTACCAAAACCCTCGAGACTAGGGAGGTACGCAAACAGACGCACACGGACAGTGTCCGGCTATTTTCGTAGTTCCCTGGCTTCGGGTTTTGGTAGTATGAATTATAATATCCAGCTCGCTTGCTTTTTAGCAATCCTTTCATTGTGATTTTTGTGTAACGTTCGGTGTGGGCGGTTTGTGCTAGCAGAGCTTTGATTTATAACCGAATATAATTTATTTTATGACTTCCTGATGGTTTATGTGGATGACACTTACAAAATTTCGCGTTACGGTTTGGTGTAGGCTTAATTCACGTTGGATATTTAATGAAGGCAACATAATTAAATTACAAGTCATCAAACTAAATTCTACTCCAAAACACCTTGCGAACCTCTGCAACGAAAAGGCCCCCTGAGAGATTCCCACAGAAATTCCTAAGGCTGTAAGGTGTACCAAGGTGTGAGGCCCTATGTTGAATCTCAAGATTCGCCGAGGTAACCGCAGGAGAGCTACGGCCTGGTGTGAGGTCTTGAGGAAGAACCTTAAAAGAACCACAGCAAGGTCTGGGGTTCTGAGGTAGAACCTTAGAATTTCTTGAGGTTACCTCAAAAGAGCGAAAGCGATGTCTGAGGTCCTGAGGCAGAACCTCAGAATTTCTTGAGGTAACCTTAGAAGACCCACAGCCGGGTCTGAGGTCCTGATGTAGAGCCTCAGGATTTCTTGAGGTAACCTCAGAAGAACCACAGGCACTTCCGAGGTAACCTTAGGATTTCTGGGGTAACCTCAAGACGTTTTTCCAATAGGGATATACCTCGATGGCGGGGAAAATAAACACCCATTTGGCGTCATATTGTTCTCATCGTGACTAAGGAGCACAAGGACGCGGACAAAGCAGGAAGACAGGACGACTGCTATCCTCTCAGACTGCTCACACTGCTATTGTTCTCAGACAGTCGTCGCGTCCTACTTGCGTGGTTCTCGTTGCCTTTCAGATGCTTATAATAAATTCTATCGCTCGAGGCGTAGGAAACTGATGTACGGACCTGATCAAGATTGAAATCCACTATCATTTGCAAGAGAAGGGAGAGCGAACTATCCCTTTAAGTATGCGCATGGAATTATATTGAGCTTCGTGTACGTGTTTTTCATCGTGACACTTGCTTCAGTGCGAAACATCGTTAGACCTGTGCATGAGAAGACAACATACTCTCTCTACCCATACATACATACTTCTCTGCCCAAGAGCAAAGTTTTCTCAACACTGTCCATTTATTTGTTACACCAGACACAAAACTATATCCTATGTGTTTGCACAGCAGTTTGCAATTGCGGCTTCCCAACTTGAACTTGAACAACTTGAACAACTTCCCGGCTTGAAACTGCATGAAAACTGTATCCCTCTCTTTATGCGATGTATAACAATTAGCAAGGGGAACGTGTCTTGTAGAAGTTCACTGAAATGTGGCCCCAGATTTGTATTAAAAATCACGCTTCAGGGGGATACTACGTTTAATTTAATTTTGTTCGTAAAATTGCGTTTGCATAACTATTGGTTAACGACAAGTTTTACCGAGGTAACACTAGAGGTCAACCTTGCACTTTCCTGATTCTCTCCTTGGAATAATCGCCCATCAAAATTAAAAAAAGTATAGTTTACAACTTTTGCATTGCCTGTCTTTTCACCTTATGGCTATCGAGCTTCATGCTGACCATGTTTTTGTTGAACCCCAATTTGTCAGTTAGTTGATCTGAGTGTACTCTGTAACCGGTGCTCAAGTACTTGTTCTGTTGTTGCAGGTTCTTCTTATGCCTGTGATAGGTGTTATAGCGTCAAGGCTGATGAACCACCTGACTTTCAGAATTGCGTAAGTTTATCCGAGTCAGTAGAGTGTTTATGAAGGGGACAATTCCCTATCCAAGCAGCAATTTGTAGACTCCTTTATTTATTTATTTGTTTTCACGGCCAGTGTATTCCCTGATGTACTGAATTCCTGCTTCACTTTTCGCGTACTGCAATCTTCGAAGAAGGTGTACCTTAACTCCTTTTCCTTGCCACGTATATCACTCCCTTTTGGAGATACGTATTTAAAGAGATTGAAACATCTATTTTACTGAAAAACAAGCTTTCGGACGGAGTCCGTCCTTCATCAGGTGTGATACATTGAACACTCCTCACCACCTTATTTGTCCGCTTTCCCCGATGTACATTAGGATAAATATCTCTAGCAAGTGTTCAACCTGATCTGACCTGATCTTGTACCAACAGGCTGAATGACGTGTTTGGTCCGAACACGAAGCCAACTGCCGCTGATGTGCACAATTACTGGCACCTATCGAGACACAAGGAAGGCTACAGAGTATTTGGAGCGTAAGTTTATTTTCTTTGGAAGGTGTTATTCACTTAAGCTTTTCTTGGGGCTTGCCACTTAAAGGTACTGTAAAGCAGCACCGATCAAATGTTATTTAGTGTGGCTATTCGATAGTCCAAGCCACCAGGACAAAAACTGCGCAATTTTCATTCCAATCGACGGTGCAGTTAATTAGAAAATTACAGTTAAAGATTACGGGCAACACTGTACTAGATATTCGAAATGAATCCGTACTCCTGACACTTACGGCGGCAACCACATTGCATGCGTATAACACTGGGCACGACATAACAATCCACCATAAAATCCGCCCCTGCAATCTACACAACGATCCACATCTGAGGATAAACGGATAAGCAAACTGAAATGAAATGCTGAGCCGTTGAAAAAAATGTGCCAGACGTTCAAGAAGCCAGACAGCGTCGGGACTTGTTTGTTCACAGAGAGAGTTTGTTCGTTCGAAAGAGGCCGCGAACAGAAGGAGCGCGCAGGCGCAGCAGAGAAGTAGGCAGAGCCTCCATCGAACAGCGGCCAGCGCTGGGTTACTTCGCAAAAAACACTGTTAACAGGGGTTTCAAAATGCATAGGTAAACAGGAAAACTAATAATATGGTTACTAAAATAACGAAGTTCCGATGTAATGGTGTGTAATACCAATTTTCAGTGTTGCCCGCTGTGCAGGGGGTTGTTTGACACCAGGCGTCGCACTGCTCCACTACGCCGCATCTTTCATGGCACATTAAAATATTTATAGCGCGTTGTCGGTCGTATGGTTCCGCATATGGTATTTAGAAGCAACAAAGTGTCTAGTCACATCACCGGCATATCATGCTTGTCTACTGCTTTACAGTACCTTTAAAGCTGCTGGGTACATGCAGTTCTTGTGTACATTGTTGCGCTCTGGTACATACATACAATATAAATGAAATATTTACCTGCGGGGCGCGGTAAAATGAACGATGTGCTGCAGGAAGAAAAGTATGACATAGAGTTCCGCAGCCGTGGATGAGGTTTGATGCGATAGGCGACGTCGTTCTACTACGCCTTCGGACGGGATGACGAATTCCGAGGCGGACTTGCCATTTCGAGATGCGTCATTGGTGTATGATGCGGCAAACTTAGAAAACTTCGCGTCTACCAGAGCATAAAAATGGGCTCGGAGGACTTGAGGGGGAACCTGATCTCTTCGTTTTTGGAGGCCAGGAAGGCGTACGAAGGTAGGTGGCACAGGCAGAGACCAGGAGGCGTCCTGCGGTGTGACGTCGTTAGCTATGAAGCCAGTTAGAGCCCGGCGTGTCCTCTGCGCTACGCGATGAAAATCACTTTCAGGGCGGTATCGAATTTTCCTGAGGAGTGGGTGACGGGGAATGTGCGCACGCAAATGTAGAAAATGCTGAGCCCTTTCACGCTCACGGAGAACCTCCACCGCGAGTTGACGACCAGTTTCAGCTAGGACTTGCCGTGTTTCAGCTATTCTTGGAACGCCAAGGCAGCGTCGAAGGCTTCGGGCAAACAGCGTCGGAGCGGTATTTAATGAGTCACGTTGTGGAAGTCCTGTGTCAAGATTGAAAGGCTGTAAAGCATAGTCGCCCTCATCAAAGCCGTGTAAACGGCTAGAAGGGAGCACTGATCACAGCCCCATCCTAAGCCAAAAGCATGTTCAATTGCAGGAAGCCATCGCTGCACTTTAGCGCAGGTGCGAGTCCATGACCATACCAAGGAAGCGATGTGAACGTACATGCTCGAGCTTTTTTGCACCAACTAGGACTTAGAATGCTTCCTTGGGGCACTGCTTGATGAACAGGATGCTTAGTGCTGTTGCCGTGGGATGTGGGATATGGTCGGCCCGTAAGGAGATCGCGGAGCCAGCCGAAGAGTCGACCCGGTACTCCAAAAACGCGTGAGGCGTGCAGCACACAAATGTGCGAGACGGTATCATAGGCGCGCTTGATGTCGAGGAAAACTGATACAACGATCCGCCGATGTGCACGAACATTTTGGACTGTAGAAGCGAGATCGAGAACTTGCTGCACTGTCTACTGTGTTGGAATGTCAGCTATGGGTACACATGAAACGTGGAGAAGCAGTGTCTCTACTTTAAACTGTGATGTCGTGTATACTGGTATGCGCATGCAGTTCTCCATGTTTTAAACGATGGGAGCTCATATAGTATATTTTGAACAGGTTACTCTCGTATATTGAGGAGAGGACCCTACACGAGAAGAGATGGACCGATGCCTTGAAGCAGTCGTCTGCGCCTGGTAAGGTTATTTCCTACTACAGAACAGGAAAACCAACTTAGGCAACAGGAGCCAGCTGTTGCTAGATAGCTCTCCTGTCATATATTAGGGTAATATTTAAAAATTACCATACAAATACCATAGCAATTACCAGTTGAAGTAATTTTAGGGGAAACCCAAAAACACGAAAACGAAACCATCCAGCAAGTGACAGCAGCAAAAGCAAAAGAATGTTTGTTCTTCTATCCAGTCTAGGGTTTGAGTCGCACATTAAACGAATATTAAACGTACTAAAGAAGTCTGATTCTAACGCATGTTGTATGGGACCTTAAGGGGGCGTGCATTCGTCCTTCAGATTTGGGCATTTCTGAACAGGAACTACTACTTTATTTATGATGATGAATGGGGAGTTTCATCGCCAGAGGCGCTACTCTACCCATTTCTCATGCCGCATCATATTTTTTGCTCGTAATTCGATACACCCTTATAATACGCCCGCAATAACGGCATCTATGCTGCTCTAATGTCCTTTTTTTAAGGTTTTTATAAAAATACTGCATAATACAAGGGGGAGTAAATTGGTTTCGGCAAAACCTCGTTATAGCTTGCTTGCTTTGTTTTCTCCGTGAAACAAACTGACTGAAACGTTTTTTCTCGTTTTACGAGGGGTGTTCAAGTCAAAGCGGGACTTTCTGTCTCCCGAGTGTACAAATGTCTCGCGCTACTTCCTTTTCATCATTTTCACACGCGACACACCTCCGCGTTCACCGCGTGGTGGTCCAAGGTTTGTGCAAAACAGAAGACACGTGCTGGACAAGATGGCCGACAACAAGGTGAGCGCGCACATCGAACAGCCATGAAGCTTCTCGTGAATGAAGGCGTATAGTCACCTGAAATTCTGAGAAGACTTCATGCTCAATATGGCGACGATACACTTAGCTGCAGCAAAGCGTTTGAGTGGTGCAAACGGTTCCGGGACGGCCGTACATCAGTGCAGGACGATCCTGGCTTAGAGCCCAGTGTCAGAGTTCATGAGAACATCCAACTTGTGGATCGCCTGATCCTCAAGGACCGACGGATAACATGTCTCGAACTGGCTCGGAAGACGGACCTTTCTGTGGGAAAGTTGAACACTATCATTCATGAACACCTCCAGTTTCGGAAAGTTAGTGCCCGTTGGGTCCCGAGGCAGCTCTCCGTGTTTGACTGGCAGAGAAGACTGGAAATCTCCCAAGAGTAAGGTACCGTTTCGACACTGAAGGACAGCCGTTCCTTGATCGGATCATCGCATGCGATGAAACGTAGGTGCATCATTTCATTCCTGAGTCTAAACGCGCATCAAAACAGTGGAGGCATTCGGGCTGGCTAGCTCCCAAGAAGTTTCGAAGCACCCCGTCTGCGGCTAAGGTCATGGCCACTTTTTTCTGGTACAAGGCTAGCGTTGTTCATGTTGATTTTCTGCCCAGTGGTACGAACATCAATAGTGCATATTACTGCCAGGTTCTCAGGGATGTGCAGAAGGCTCTGAAGCAAAAGCGGCCGGGCCTCAACAGGACAATACACGCCCGCATACCGCGCATCTCACGACACGCACCTTACAGGAACTTGGCTGAGAGTTGCTGCCACATCCCCCTTACAGTCCAGACCTCGCCCCCAGCGATTTCCATCTCTTCGGGCTACTGAAAGTCAAGAATGCAGTCCCATAATGGCTGCTACGTGCCGGTAAGGATTTCCACGCTGCTGGCATCCAAGCCCTCGTGAAACGCTGGGACAAGTGCATTAGTGCAGCTGGAGATTACGTTGAAAAATAAAACTAATTTCTCGCCTGTAAGTTCATTTTATTTTTGCGGAAAATGAAAAGTTCCGGTTTCACTTGAACACCCCTCGTAGCCATGCCGGCCATGCAGTCTAGTCACGTCACTTGAATGCACAGTGTGTTCGTAGTGCCGCTCGTAAGGAGAGTTTGGCCATTCTTTGATATTTTGCCACCTCATGTGTGGAGCCTGTTTTTGCATCAGAGTCGTCGTTATGCAGGCGAAAAATTTTGGAATGTTGGCGCAAGCAATGCACGGTAACTGGGCGACGGATAAATAAACACAATGTTGCCTGGCAATCTTCTCGGTATGCCGTTTTGGTGTACTCTTCCAAATGATCGGGCTTAATGCAATCGCCCGTTTACGACCTCTTCTGTGACAGGGGCTATGGTATCTGGGGCTTTGATAATATACTCTGGTTAAATAGCACAGAAACGGAGTGTAATGTGGCTTATTTCTAGACTGCCTTTTCTTCTTTTTATTCCCTTCCGCCACCTGGCGGGTACGCTCCTGCCACATGCCCCCGTCAAGACAGACATCTCCTCCATGTTCCAAAAGTGCAGCGAGTGAAAATACTATATACAGTGGGCTGTAAATATGTTTTTTCCACACGGACGATATGTCGTCAGAGTATTCTATTTTGTATTCAGCCGGAGAAACATTTGACAAATGCGGTGCAATCCCCGAAAAAGTCCTCATTTTCAGTCCATGCAGATGCCGGCGTCCACAACAACATTAGTTGGCTGCAGGCTCTTCACGTCTATGTTGTTTTGCCTGAGCTTCGGCGGCACGCACGTTGTGATCCTGACGTGGCGCGTTTATGGCCTGGGCTGCAGGACGAGCTTTGCGCTTCCGTTCGTGTTCCCGCCGCAGCAGGACATGATATCTCCATGGCGTCTCAAGCAGAATCACCAAGTGAACGAATGAATGAATGAAATTTTATTTACACCAAACGGTGCGGGGTAACTATGGCAAAAAAGCCGGAAAGGCTTGACGAGGCTCCCCGTACATGTCCCGTTTAGCAGCAGCGGCAGCATAATATAAATTACACAATATAACACACAGTACGCTGTCTCAGCCTGGAACAACAACAAAAATCTCTCACACAGTATACAGATGAAAAAAGAATCTAAGCAAGAAATTGCAGTAATAAATTACCACATTTTTTTAAATGTTGGCATCGTTTAAAGCTAAAGCATTAATATTAGTAGGTACAAGGTCGTTCAGAATGGTTGGTAACTGATATCTAATGGATTGACACCCATAGCCCGTCCGAGAAAAGGGCACAACAAAAGAAAAAAGCTGTCGAAAGCCGTAAGCACTTTGCGTGCGTTCAAGCAGGATATATCAACACGTGGATTGTCTGCTTTCACCATCCTCTTATAACGCTGGATCAAACGATATTTATACAATGCATCTACTCTCAAAATCTGAAACTGGGCAACAACGTGCTCTGCATGATCACGAAAATTTAAGCCTTGTAGAATACGCACAACTCTTTTTTGAATCAAACCTAGCTTGCGGGTGTTATTTTTACTGGTGGTACAGGTCCCGACAAAAGTTTACGGAACACGCGAGCGGTGTATTTTCTCCTCGGTACGAGACCCTAGCGGCCAGCGGAAGCTGGCGAAATCAGGCCAGTTCACTGCCTCAGAGGGGTGAACGACTGTGCTCTTAGCGACACACAGGGGTAGTTTCCGTATGATTACTGTTGTATGTGCCCGCAAAGTGATCTGGATTTTACTGTTGCGCTCGCCAACAACACGTGATTCAACGATTGTTGAGACAGGGAGCTCGCCGCTATCATCGTGATAACAAGGATGAATCATGGTGGCAACACTTTACGGTGTATTGCTTTTATTGGAAAGCCATGATACGTAGACGAAAGGTATCTTGTAAACAGTTGCTTTATTATGGACGACGCGTGACGAGCTGATAAACAATTGACGCTGACTTTGATAATTGATTGATTGATAAACAACTGACGTGAGTCACGAGTTGTTGACGAGCACAACAGTTAAATCCAACTCACTTCGCGGGCACATACAACAGTAATCATACCGAAACTACCGCTGTGTGTCGCTAAGAGCGCAGTCGTCCACCCCTCTGAGGCAGTGAACTGGCCTGATTTCGCCAGCTTCCGCTTGCAGCTGGGGTGTCGTACGGAGGAGAAAATAGACCGCTCGCGTGTTCCGTAAACTTTTGTCGGGACCTGTACCCCAAATTAATGTAAGGTAGCAAAGCTTAGAAAAAAAAATAGAGAATTGTATAAAATGAGCTTAACATTCACAGGAAGAAATTGTCTATATTTACTTAACATACCAGACACTTTACATAGCTTGGTTGTTAAAAATTTGCAGTGATCATTCCAGGACATATGCTGAGAAAATAAAGATTTCGCATTATGTACATACTAAAGTTCATATTTACCAAAGGTTAAGGAAGAAATTGTTGTTCATGTCTTGTTATTAGGTTTAAAGATTACTGCTTTTGTTTTTCAAGTGTTAGCACGCAAACGATTTGCGTATTAACGAGTGCGTTCGAAAATACGACACCACCGACAGGGTGTCGGAGTCGAGATGTAGAAGAGTCGATGACCTTCAACCCCGAAACTCTCGACTCTACCTTTGAACACGCAACGACGGTTCTCGGCCGTGCGGCTTGTGCAGCGCCACCGGCGCAACCTGTGCAATATGGAGGTCATGGAGGCAGACAGCTTATGCCACGTACTTTCGGCTGCCGAAGTAATCGCTCCCGAGGTCTGTAGCGAAGATGACGATGACATGGAAATGATGCAAAGGGTCGCAGGGTGTGTAAACATTAAAGGGGCAGTCTAGAGGCACTCAGCTTTTTGTTTTTGTTCCGTATGGAATGTTAGGCTTTCGAAAACCGCTTTCACACAAATAGTACAACCGTAGCGAAATTGGGAGGCCTGAGATAGCCCCCTGCATCTCCGGTGCGCGAAACACCCTCCTTCGCCTTTGCAACAAACACGTGATAAGCGCCACCACGCGCGTCACTATGTGACATGTGTGGTAGGGACGCTTCTCATTGGATCTCAGATCACATGGTCGAGGGAGCAACACAGTGCTGGCTGGGGCGTCTGCTACAGCTTAGAAGACGCAGGGCGTTCTCCGGCTGCGTGATGTCCGAAACGCAGGATTTGACGGCTGTCAACGAAACGACCTCGACTTTTTGGGATCGCTGACACCACGGGAAGAAAAGTGTTGCAGGACGAAACGAATCTAGCTGTGCGTTGTACAGGAATGCGCTTCCAGACAGTCTGCATACTGGTTTTCACCGCCTAGTTGGTTCAGTGACAAACAGGCAGACAGGCTGTTATGCTACTGTGAGCATGGTAGATTTAGCCAGGTTGCGAAGACGGAAAAAACAAATCTGACCTGACAACACTGTCATCTCTATGGCGCGAGTGATCCTGGGTGTTGGTAGCACAAGTACGATCGTAAAAAAAAACATATTTGTCACATGCACGTGGTTTTGTGTGTACTAATAGTTTATTCACAATTTCAATATAGGAAAATCTATCTGTTGCCCCACTCGTACACGTGTGCGAAATCATCTACCACCCGAGCACGTTTCCGTAACCTGCCCCCTGCGCATGTATAATTGTAGGCTTGTTTATCCGTGCATCCCTGTAGCCGTGTCGTGTGTCCGCGCTTCGTAATACGGAGCCCGTACACCTTTTGGGTTAAGCAGGAAGTGACGTTCACATCTCGGAGCTTCAGACCACGGCTAACACGTGTGAATAGATGAATGCAATGCATCTCCTGTAGCCTGCCCCGCGAAAACAGTCTTTCGTCATGGCGAGACCGGCCATGATGTAGTGAGCGCAAGCAGGACTCAGCTGCAGTGCAGATGCAACAACGATGTCATGTTTTTGGCAACGAACCCATTATGACCACTCATTAACGGCTAATCACTACGTACGCATTTCGCTCTCGGTGAGAAATGGACCTTAAGAACCCTCCTAATTTCTGTGCGGTCGTCGCGATACCCTTCTGTTTGGAGTTGTTAAAACCTGCGATATTGCGAATTGATATGTGTCATTAAACCTGCTGTGATTTATTCTCCCCTGGATGTTTAGTGTGCTTCTGTCGGGGAAAGGGAATACAGAGTAAAGGAAGTGCTCAAAGCCCTGGCTACAGAGAGACCACGCCCCGATTCTTGCCTAGGAAGGACTCTAATGGTAACGCATTAATAAACACCCTGCATATAGAGTATTACTAAGGACGACGAGGTGGGCAGAGTTTAGCATGGTGCTCCGTATGTTTCACCATACACTCCGCTTAAAAACAGGAAGAAAAGAACACCCTTACGGTGCGTTTGGAAATAGGACTCGACCGACCCGAGAGTCCAAAGGGTCAATCCTAGGTGGGCAAAAATGCCGGGGTATACTGCTCTCGTGACGTCACGACCCCCGTCCTAAAATTCATCGCTTTAGTTGCTGGAGAGCCGATTCTCAGCGACTCTACCCTTGATGAGATTCGTTGGAGTCCGTGACGTCATATGTCGTCTGCTTCACAACACCGCGCGATAGCAGACGACAGCGTTGAGCGGTTGAAGTGCGAAAGTTATTGAAAGTTATTGCCTGATTTGTCGACAGTACTGCATACGCTAAACTGTTTACTGGGAGCAAATGCGCCATGGATTTTGGGCACCGAGCAGCTGCTCGCTTTCCAAAAAAGCAAGGGCCTTTTTACGTTTGCTAGGGTCGTAGCTCACTTTGACCCCAAGAAACTTTTGGTGTTGGTATGTGATGCATCGCCTAACGGCGTGGGTGCTGTACTTGCGCACCGTGAGCTGTCAGGTGAGGAGCTTCCTATTGCATATGCGTTAAGGAGCTTAATACCAGCAGAACGTAATTACAGCCAACTCGATAAAGAGGCTCTGGCCGTAGTTTTCGGCGTTCTGAGGTTTCATGAATACCTCTGGGGTCATTCATTCGAGATAGTGACCAACCACAAGCCACTGTTAAGACTTTTAGCGCACGATAAGCCTGTACCTAACAACCGTTCACCCAGGCTTCTTCGCTGGGCCCTTACGTTATCATCTACCGCTAGGAGTTGTTCTATCGCCAGGGAAGCCGCATCGCACATGCCGATGGACTGACCAGATTGCTGCTACCTACTGAAGCTCTTCCCGTGGAACGACCGGCAGAGATGTACCTGTTGGAAGGAGTCTACTCAACTGTCTTTTCTGCAAAGGTAGTCACTCAAGCCACGTCAAGAGACGTCATTTCATCCAACGTTCGCCGCGTACTGTTGTCAGGCGGCAAATTACCTGACGTCACTGACTACAGGCCTTACCAAAGGCGTTTTGATCAACTGAGCGTGCAGGATGATTGTATACTTCTCGGAAATCGTGTTGTCATTCCTCAAGAGCTACGTGCGAAGGTTCTCGACTTGCTTCATGAGAGCCACACTCTCAGAAAAAAAGGGACTATGGGAAACTCCATTGGGGGTGTTCACGCTCGTCACACATATGACTCCCTTTGCGGTGTTTGGGCTACTCCCCTTGTAAGGGTGTTCTCCTGACTCCCTTGATAAGGGTGTCCCCTGGACTCCCCTCTGTGAGGGTGTTCCCCTCACACCCTTCCTGCAGGTGTTTCCTTGACTGCCATACCAGGCACATTGCAGAGAACACTAAGCACTCTTTCCCATCATGTAATTAGGTGGTGTTACGTCATTGGACTTCTTTTTTTTTTGTTGTTGTTGTGCAGATACTGATCTGCGCTGCACCGCGTTACAAAAACAATACTGCCCTCGAATACTGCCCAAAACACGAACAATAGGCGCAGTGCCTCTCAGGTAGAGTGGGTACAGTAGGTATAATCCAGGTATAGTCCCATAGAACTACCGAAGCAGAACACTCCTCAGAAGCATTCTTTGAGATTGCAGTACTATGCGACCCAAAACTTTACAACCTGCTACTAGAGTACAAAGGAGCGAAACACTTTCGTAACGGTGATCAACTCGCACTGCATGTGCAGTAACTTGAAGGCACTTAGGGTTACAGAACAGATACCCCTTTCTGTCGGACATTCAGTTTCTTAGTTGACCTGCTGTTTTCTTAGGGAGTATTTCCACCTACATTTCCCCTCGAATGAAACGACCGATCCGAGCCTCCATTACAATTATAACAAAAAGAAAAAAGACGAAAAAAGACTGCATTGTAGAAGCAAGCATCTTTATGAGCACAAGGAAACAAGATCTAGGCACCAGCTTGCGTGTGAAATTGCAGTGCCTGTTCCTCAGTATGTAATGTTGGGTACTTTCCAGGGATATCTGCCACCAACGGCATTTCTTGGTAGAGCCAGGACTTGCGATATGTAAATGTCCTCTGCAGGGATACAACTACTTTGACCATGCCAGACACAGGCTTGTTCATCTCTCTTTTTCTTATTTACAGGTGTGTCCCGGTAAACTTAACAAATAAATAAAAGTACGGGACTGTACTATTGCATAGTCTGGAAGAACCTCGTCATAAACTTTGGGGAGTAAGGCTAACACCCCTCCACGAAGTTAATGCACGCAACACCCTGCATTAAATACGGCCGAGAAGGGTGTCGCTGCAACGCTTTCTTTGTTCGCTAGGGTGTCCAAGCATCGTTTGACACCCTTTTGACTCATTTTTTTCTGAGAGTGACACCCTGGTGTCAAAAAAATGAAGACTGTGGCCCGCAGTCTCGTCTGGTGGGATACACTGGACGAAGATATTGCTGCGAGGGTACAGAGACGCATGACATGCCAAGAACAACAACGTGAGTCCAGACGTGTTCCGTTCCGTGTTCCTATGGTGCGTTGGCCTTTTGCAGAAAGAGCATGGTCGCGTTTGCATGTGGACTTTGCAGGCCCCTTTAAGGGTCATTACATCTTCGTCCTTCTGGTCGCATTTTCAAAGTGTGTAGAAGCCGAAGTTGTTCGATCACCATCCGCGGAAGCTACTATTTCTTGTCTACGTTTTATCTTTGCGAGACAAGGACTGCACGATCTCGTAGTGTCGGATAATGGACCAGCATGCGTATCAGCAAAGTACACAGAATTTCTGAAGCGGAATGGAGCAAGGAAAGCCCGAATTCCTCCATATCACATATCGAATGGGGCTGCTGAAAGGGTTGTTCAAACAATTAAGAACGAGCTTAAGAAGGCAAGCACAGGTGATATCAAGACGCAGTTACCTCGCTTACTATTCAGCTATCGAACAACGCCGCACGAGACAACAGGTGCATCTCCAGCAGAACTCTTGTGCGGAAGAAAGCTCAAGACTGCTCTGGATAATCTCAATCCGGACATGCGCAACACAGTACTTCGTCAACAACTGCGCAGCAAACTTTTGCATGGCAAAAGCGCTCGTTTCCACAGCGTCTATTGTCCTGGGGATTCAGTGTCCGCAAGAAATTTTTGACCTGGTCCAACTTGGGTCCCTGCTATGTCACAAAGGCGCAAGGACAGTCGTCTGCTGTTGTGCAGCTACCTGGAGGAGTTATTTCAACGAGGCACCAAGATCATCTACGAAGGAATGCGCAGCATTCAGAACCATCATCAGACAGCAACGCTGGAGCAGAACAATCGCAGTTGTCACCGAGTGTACCATCAGCTGATTTTCAACCTGATACCGTGGAGAATAATGGGTCATGTCCAGACGGCAGCAACACTTCAAGTGATAGTGCGGTGACATCGTCACCTAGACGGCCTACACGAACCAAGCGTCCTGTTGACAGATACTGCTCATAGTTAGTGCTGCTGACATTGTTGTCTTTCGGGCTTCATTTTCCTATATGACGTGTGCTGTAACGCTTATAGGTAAGTCAGATGTTCTGCTTTCTTTTCGGATTATGTTGAGAAGGACTTCAGACTCAGCGGTTATAGGTTGGTCACGCAAGAAGATACAGATTTCTCAAGGACGGTTCTGCTTGTTCGACGCGATTTCAATGCAGCTGCCCTTCCAACGCCGAAAGTGGCTGGTCTAGACTGTATCCGGTGTAGAATTCGCTTGGGTAAAACTGTCGTCACTGTGGTGAACTTATACGTACAGCCGTCAGCTAAGGTGTCCAAGACCGATCTGAAGGCTGTGCTGGACAATTTAGAGTCTCCTTATCTAGTGGTCGGTGATATTAACGCTCACCACTCTGCATGGGGGAGCACCAAAACTGATCGTCGAGGGAAAATATGGATGGAGCTGATCGAGAGCATGGATCTCTGCATCCTGAATGATGGATCACACACGTTTTTGCGGAGGTCCTTCACTACGGACGTTCTGGACGTCTCATTCTGCTCAAGAGATATCTATAGGAAGCTCCATTGGTACACGGACCTTGATGGCAGGGGAAGCGACCACGTGCCCATATACATCACGTATGATGGATATTCAACGAGAGTGGGATGTAGAACGGCGAAATTAACAGACTGGCGTTCGTTTCGTACAGCATGTGGAGATAGGGCCCACCCTTTGCTTTCTGTGGATCAGCTAGAGAATGTCGTTGCCGATGCCCTTGCCTCGTCCTCTAAAACAGTCAACGTGTGTTCTGGTCACTTAGGGTATAACCCTCGTGTGGAGCAACTACATGCTAACCGAAGGCGCGCTGAACGTAAAGCTCGACGGACAGGAGATCTTTCTGATATACAGGAAGCAAGACGCGCGAGTAGGCTTGTCCAGAAAGAACTCCGAAACCTTGACCGTCAACGGTGGCGGCACTTCTGTTGCTCCTTATCACCTTTTGAGAGCCCTGCTCGGATATGGAGAGTCGCAAGAAGTTTAAAGGAGAACCCTCCAGTTCGGAACCCACTTGGAGCTTTTGCGCTCCTAACATCTACGTCTGAGAAAGAGGTGGCCAGGGAATTCTGCCGTGTCATTACGAAGGGAGCCAATGTAACCAGCACCGAGGAGTACCTAACCCATACAGCCCATGTGACATCTATTCTCGAGCATGCCAACCCACCAGCTGTCCCTGCCTTGGATGTGGACTTCTCCGTGGCAGAACTTTCGTCAGCCATTTCAGCTGCATGCAAGAAGTCTTCTCTAGGCCCCGACGCCATTACATACACAGTGATTCGAAACCTTGACCCTACTTCCCTTCAGGCCCTGCTGAACATCTGCAATCACTCGTGGAGGCATGGACAGGTTCCTAGGCAGTGGAAAGTCGGCCAAGTGGTACCGTTGCTAAAACCAGGAAAACACCCACCCCAGTTGGCATCATTTCGCCCGGTAACTCTGACCAGCTGCTTCGGTTATGGAAAGTATGGTCTTGCGTAGAATTGAGTGGTGGCTCGAAAGCCGTGCCTTCTTCCCTCAAGAGCAAGCTGGGTTTCGACGGCACCGCAGTTCGATAGACTCTGTCCTCGACTTGGTCACGTCGGTGGAAGAGGCACGACGAGGCAGGAAGATCTCGGCGGCGGTATTTCTTGATTTTAAGAGAGCATACGACACCGTTAGCCATCCATCAATCTTACATGCTCTATACAGCGCTGCGCTCTCACGTACAACGTTGCTTTGGATAGCCGATTTCCTCAGTCAACGAGGTATTTTCGTCCGGACAAGACAAGGCGACACAGAGCAATTCCCCATCTCTCAGGGGGTACCACAAGGAAGCGTCCTAAGTCCGCTCCTCTTTAATGCCGTTATGGCGGGCATTGGAACCTGCATTCAGCGGAAAGTCAACTTGTCCCTGTATGCCGATGACATCTGTGTTTGGACTACAGGCACTTCCCGTCCAGCACTCCGTCAGCGTCTTCAGCGCACGTTAGATGCCATTCGCCTCTACTTACTCCAGGCAGGAATGGAGATATCCGTAGAGAAAAGCGCAGTTCTAGCCTTCACGCGCAAAGACATGCATAGATATCGCCTGTATATTGGTGGAAGCCCACTGGAGCAGGTGACATATCACAAGTTCCTAGGCGTGACTCTATCATGGAATTTGTCGTGGAAGCGACACATAGACGTCATTGAACAGAAAGTCCAACGCTGGGTCAACGTGATTCGTCACTTCGCAGGTATGAGATGGGGGCGAGACGAGAAGGATCTCCTCATGCTGCACAATGCCCTGGTTCGTGGCTCAGTGATGTACAGCCTTCCCGTCCTACACGGACTTCCTCAAACACTGATTCAAAGGACTCGAGCCATGCTAGCGCGCAGCCTTCGGGTATGTCTTGGGGTCCCACGAGGCGCTGAAACCCGTCTAGTAGTGGCTGAGGCCAGGGACATCCCAATTGAGGTTCTCCGTACTCGGGAAACTGCACGCCACTATCTGCGTCTACGTGCCCATCATAACGGTCACACTCTGATTCGCAAGCTTCACGCTAGACGGAACGCGACGGTTCATGCTGCTGTGACATCATTCGGACCTCATATCCCCAAATTCATAGGCGACCAGACGGCATCCAAGGTGCCTCCATGGAAGTTGCCATCGCCGTCTGTCACTGTCTCCATCCCCGGTCTCAAGAACAACAAAAAGAACTATCCTGATTTTATTCTTAGGCAACTTACCCTTGACTTCGTCGAAGCTCAATACCGCAACAGTACCGCTGTATACACGGATGGATCGTCGACCAGGGACACTTCATCTTCAGCCTTTGCCATTCCATCACAGTCTGTTACACGTGGGTGTCGTCTATCTCACCGTACCTCATCGACATCCGCTGAACTTTATGCTATCTTGTTATTTTTGACATATGCGGAAGACTGTGAACCGCGGCACTGGGTAATTTACACAGACTCCAAAGCAGCTCTCCTGTGCATTAAAAACATGGGCATCCGCGGTTCCCTTGCCTCAGTGGTGATAGACATCCTGTGCGCCCTGAAGTCCCTACAAGATCGCTCCCACTACGTTGCCTTTCAGTGGGTTCCTGGGCATTGCGGAATAACTGGGAACCACGAGGCCGACGCTGCCGCTGCCGCTGCACACCAACAACGACCTTCTATGCCCATTATACTCTCGAGAGGAGACAGAAGATCCCTCCTCAGGCATTTGTCCGATTCCTGGTCTACCCTACAGTGGCAACTCGACATTCCAACTATGTCCTCTTTGGGAAATGTAGACCCAACGCTGTCATACCGACTGCCTGCAAAGCTTCCTCGTCCTCTGAAGTCACTCATCCACAGGCTACGTCTGAATGTGGCCGTCACTCCGTCCTATCGATACCAGCTAGGCTGTGAGGCTAGCCCTATGTGCAACGAGTGTGGCGTACTTGCCAACGTTGAGCACATACTCCTCCGCTGCCGGACCTATGTCAACGAGAGGCGTACACTGCAGTCGCAGCTTGCCACCCTTGGCTGCCGCCCCTTCAACTTGTCGACCATCCTCGGCCCTTGGGACACCGCGGTCGACTCCAAGGCGGCCTTACGTCACGTGGTTGACTTCTTTGAGGCGACAGGCCTAAAGGACTCACTATGACCCCAGCAGCGCCCTCGGACACTCCCACCACCACGATCACGTCCAGCATCGTCATCGCCACTTCGATCATTCCCGTCATCTCTCATCGTCATCACTGATCATTGTCACCACTCATATTAGACCCCTAGCTATGGGGTAGCGTTCCACTCCTAGAGTGGAAAACCTCCCCACTTCATCATCACAATATATATGTTGTTGTTGTTGTTTCTTTTCGGAGGGGGGGAGGAGTGTGATATCCAGTGTCAATTACGTCAGCACCGCCGCAAGGCTTTGGTAGCTTATCCAATATCACTGCGCTTGATATACTATCTAGTGTTTAAATTCTCGACTACGCGGCGTACCTTTGTGTTGATCACGTTTCACTCTTCCTTTACCAAATAAAGTACACGCACAGAAAGCACGACGTTGCAGTTGCTACGCCGTGACTCGAAGGCATATAACTCGCCATGTTGTCTGTCTGTTTCAATACTTACGCCATCCCGCGACTATGATTATGGTCGTTGTGATGCGGCAGGGTTTGAGTCAACCTATGTGACAGCGGGTCAGCTCACAGCGCCTACACTAGACGTGGACGCCAGAGGTAGCTCGGATAGAAGCTAGCATGAGACAGAGTCAAACCAGGTTGTGAGCATAGGTCGAGACCTTGGACCTGTCGCTTGTACTGGGAGCACTTCTCACGCAGACCCAGCAGAAGTAACCCTCGGGGCGGACAGCGCAACGCCAGCAACCAAGCAATACTCCGAGCCAAAGGCCTGGTGGGCAGAACAGCAGCCAGAACCAAGAACCCAGGACCAGATATGAGACAGGACCAAGAGCCGAGCGGTAGAACTCGAAGCCGATGCAGACTGTCAGCCCGGAGTCCCTGTTCTCTTGCAGAACCCATCGCCCGTGCACATCTGTCCGTGCCCCTTATGTCACACACTCTGCAGGTTTTTTTCCCCCGAGCTTCTTTGCCCCGGTATGACCACAACCATGACAGTCGTATCCGTATAGGTCGTGCTATTGACGTCCTTGGCCTTGAAGTAATATCGAGTACTATGATACTGGTACAGAAGTTGTCAGGAATTTCCTCGCTTTTAACAGCCTTGGGGAGCATGTCTTGCAACCAGTAGGTCTTAAGCTGTAAAGCAATATGTCGCATCGTAGTAATTCTGCTGGAGAGGCTGTGCGGGCAATTATATTTGTACTGTCCCTGTTGTATCGAATATTATTTCTCCTGGTGCATTCGTTTGCCAATGTGTAATGATGTCACCTCTTCCCTGCAGTGCACATGATCTATGGCCCAGCGGACCCCGTGAATCCACCTCCTTTTGATGATCATTACCGGTAAGACCACCAGACATATTCTATTCAAGCATTGGTTTTATAAAATGGAACTACGCCATTAGCTTGTGGGTTTAAACGCTTTTGAGATTCAATGTTTCTAGCTGGGATAGAACGGTTTCTAATTTTCTTCTTCTTTTCTTTTCTGCCTTTTCTTCTCCGTTTCTTTTCTTATTTTTCTTTCATTTCCTTCTTTCCTTTTCCCCTTTTTCCTTTCTTGGAATAGCAAGCCGACCTCAGTGTGGCTGTCTTTTCCTTTCTTTTTTCCTAATAAACATAGCTCCCCCTCCCCCAATACGGCAAACTTTTGCTACATCTATGAGTATCCTATGAGTACCCTTTTCTTACTTATAATGTCACGAGACAATTGTTGTAGTCTAATACTCTAGAACAATTGTCTCGTGACATTATAAGTAAGAAAAGGGTTTTTGATGTTATAAAATACACAGCCTGTGTTCCCAAAGGAGGACCTCCTCATTGAGGAACTGCTATCAAACATATACTCCAACCATTTTATATATCATGTTTGACATCCAGTGCTGTCGGAATCCCACGTGCTGTCCCACTGGGTTCTGGGCAGGGTGTCGGAGCGAACCGAAAAAAACGCTATTTTGGTGCGAACAGAAATGGAATCGAAACCGTATACATTTTTTTTTTCGCTCAGGAGGGAAACCGAAAAAATTATTTAACGGTTTTCGGTCCAAGAAAAAACTTCGCCGGTTTGGACTACGAATAGGCGAATGAAACTGACGTCGCGTGTTCTGAAGTCAAGTCATGGATACTTTACGAGGGTTACGGTTACGGTGGAATGTATGTCGGTATACTATGACCCTTAGGCTCCCTTTGTAATGTTTTATCGTTCGTGCATATAGACTCATAGGTACATGTGACCGGTTGTGACTCTCTACCAATGTGCAGTAGTGTTCGTTTTAATTTCATCCGCCCAAACTCTTCTATCTGGTTACGTTCCTCTTAAGAGGAAACACACTCAACTAAACAGTGACCCAAGGAGGCTCCGTAACTGCTTCTCTATCGGTAATGTCGCGCAACGTGTCCCTTGTTTGAGAGCAGCGAAGTTGAATACATTTAGGTATCCGCGAGGGCAAGCGCGTGCGAAGTGACGCCTCTTTTGTCGACAGAACGCGAAGAAAAGAACACGGAGCCGTCGAGCGCGTTTGTGAGTGAAGGTGTTCCTCGATTTGCGTCCTACTCGTGCGGTGGTGGTTGCTGGCTAGGAAGCAGCAACAGACATTCGGATAGGACGCGATCGCACCAATCCAACAAGAAAGTACTTTACGTATGACATGACGACAAACAAGTCCGTCTGTATCAAGCGCTTCAAGAAAGGAGAAAGCCTATTTGAACAGACAGTCACCTACAGGAAACAGGAGCTACCAATTTCTCAGCTGCCTATTAATATTGAATACCATGTATGCGGAATAAATGGGTTTACATTTTTCAACATTGATTTTTTTTCTGGGAATGAGTATGCACACCAGAAGCGGAACCAGTTAAAACCGGTATGAACCGTTATTTTTTTTTGCTCCGGAGCAGAACCGGTTCCGGACCGTTTGTGATAGAACCGGAACGAATAACGTTTCGGTTCGACGCCGTGGCTCTGGGTCACACCTACCCGTGTCACACAGGCCAAGAGAACTGAAACTACACGTTGTCACGACGGCAGGTTAATTCCCGCTTATTTCCAACTGACACGCTCGTGCTTCGAGCTCCTATAGGCCGAAATGACATGCGCTGCTCTTATGGCGAATTCAGGTGCTCATTTCGTGGCTCATTGCCTTCCTAATGGAAACGCGTCTTATATCATGCCAATAGTGTAGTGTAGTTTTTTTCCCGCGTTTTAGTCGTGACGCTGCCCGCTTTCAGCGTGGCCAACCACGGCGAGCAGTTTTCATCTTCACCACCGCCACCACCACCATTTCGTGGCAACTTTTCTTGTTAGATCGCGCCTCGTTTGCCATGACAGGTTTGTATAACGACAAATCGGGAACGAATATTGCAGCCCCCAACCCATGAGCTGACTTGTACCAGGGTCGTCGGTGCCGATGGTCTTGGCACATACTGCAGCCTACGGGCAGGCGGCGTTGGCGTTACTAAGCAGCTCAGGAAGGTGAATGGCTATGCTGCTGAGGGGGACCGAGACGTCAAGTAGCCCCTGAATAAAATTAGAACAAGATGTCACCCGGAAAGCAATTGCTTCGGAGACCAGGCCTCGGTGGACGGAAGGGCATCGCTATGCAATTGGATCGGGTTCCTCCTCCCGTTGTCCGAGATGCGCAGATAGGAAGCCTTGAGACAGGACATGCTGTCAACACTACAGTGTTTGCACCTGTAAGTAAGCGGAGTGAGTTACGCGCTCATGCGATATGTACAGCTCCACCGGTCAGCGAGAGATCCCGAGAGCCCTTCGCTGTTTCGTTGGGGGTATGCGTTCACCTTCGGTCTCCTACGGGTTTATTGCAGTGAACCTCCTGTCGAGCGACCTCATGATTCTCGCGGGCTGAACAAATGCCAGTCTAGAGTCTTTCCCACAGATTCTTCGCGCACTTTGCATACGATCGCCTGGGTTTTGCTCTGACTGATCGCAGCGTGTTCTTGAGGTGAAGCGCTAGTTCTCGCCTGCGGTCCAAATAGGCAGGTGTAAATCCCGTTGTGCAACTCTCCTTCCTGCGAGTCGCAAAATCAATCCCATCTTGATTATGTTCCCCTGGCAAGGGGTTCACTCAACCAGTATTGTATTGCAACGCAGACAGCGTTGAACGTAACGAAACGATTGAATCTTAACACACATTTAGGTCAGTCCAACATCTCCATTGTTCTTCACTCATAGGCACGACTGCAATACGCAAAACATTCTGCGGACGAAGTAAACGATATTCAGCTGATGTGTTCCACAGCTCCACCGCATGCGATTGTGAATCTACTACCCAAGCGAAAAATTACCAGCGTTAACCCTGAGCAGCAGCTCTTCCCGACTCCCCTCTGAAGTAGGGTAGCTGGGGGTATGACATCACACACACGCGGCAATTGGCCCTCTTTTGCTTGGTCATAATCGAATTTTGAAAGTTTTGCCCCGTGAGTTAATTTAGGAATTTTTTTTTTCAGTGTTATCTCTGTGCCCTACTGGAAGAATATTACCTCCATAGGAGATTGAATGAGAGATGTAGAGCACTTTCAAAACGTCCACAGGATACCAGCGTCTACATTCATTCATATATAGATGTCCAAGAACAGCACAAGGGATTGGTGTTGATGGACAACGTTTAGTAGTTATAGATGTAGTTAAAATACATTGCAGTAGTTAAAGAAGTAGTTTTAACCACTCCCCTGAAAAGTAGTTGAACTACTAGTTAAACTACTTCGCGAAGTAGTTAGTAGTTATAGTTAAACTACTGTAGGAGTAGTTAGTGGCCATCACTGCTAGCCACGCATTTCCTGATAAAAGCAGTTGCATAGGAGATATAAAATGGAAGCTTTGAACCGGTTCGCGAACCGGTTTGGGGCTGCGAATCGGTTTATAAACCGGTTCAATTTTTGACGTGTCCGAACCGGAACTGGACCGGAACAAAATCCAAGCAACGCGAACCAGAACCTGAACCGAACCCGTATTTTTTGCGGCTCGACACCCTGGTTTTACAGCTCACTGACACTACCGCTTAAGACCAGTTGATTTTCCCCATTGCTGTCACAGCGGTGCTCTAGAAGCTCTAGAGTACATTCTTCATTTCCTGCTGCGCCAGAAATGCTCAGTATGTATTCAACAATTGTTGTCTGAAAGGCAACCATACCTGATGAACCAACGCTGATATGCTGATGAACGCTGTGTGCTAACCAGCAGATCGGTTGCCTGACGCAGGCCACGCTACTAACCAATGAGCGTTGTGTGTGGGACGACGTTCGATGAATGGCGCCATTAGCCATCCCTGGAGGAGGAGGAAGGGATAAAGGTGAGGGAGACGTTATGCAGAACCTATTGCTCTGGTATTAGGGCGTGCACGAGCCATTTGCGGAGAGCTTGCGATCCGCCTGAGGGGACCTCCCAGCGCAAACACCTCAGGCTACGGAGTACTCGCCCCCCTTTTTTGGCTATGCGAAAAATTGTTGTGGGGAGGTTAGCAAATGTTTGCTGGCTTGCTGCTCTTTTCATTCAGTGCCGTCGGGTATTGTGCAATTTTTTACGGAATTTGCATGTTGACACGCACGAAGCGCGCTACTCTAAGGATATCCCGTGAAACGTTCATCTTGGGTGTCAACTAGGTAGACTTTACGGAGGGGGCTCCTGGAAAAGTTCCGGGAGGCTCGGGGTCCTAAGGCCCCAGTCTCCTTCATTGGAATGCTCCCTATACCACAGTAACCGCCAATATGACTGGCGAAGTAAACCTCACCAATGCGATCCCCCGCAGTAACATTGGACGTGGGCTGGGGCGGTCATCATCTGGTCGTCATAATGCGCAGATGTCGTCATGTCCACATGACGATCACACGTGGTATTGCTTTGGACGCCGACCTGAAAAAGCTAACAAGCAGATAATTTACTCATCCTTGTCTCAGTTCGTCCCTTTCGTTCCCCCTACGTTGACGGGTAAACCCAAGCATGCGGGGAGGCCGGGCTGACGTAAACTCCGGTGACGTGATGGCACTGGCAGTTCATTTGTTAACACTTCACTTTGGGCACGTTGGTAACTATGAGAAGCACGGCATCTTTTTTCGGTAAAGCTGTTGTTGAAAGTATGCGCTGTGTGTGTGTCGTCCTGTCTTTGTCCCTTCGTTAGACGCGCTTCTCTTAGTATGGCATTTCTTTGTTCGGTTATGTAGTCATCCCTCCATTTACGAACGGTCGGAATTTGTCAAAGAGAATACTGTACGTAAAGAGACGGTTCAAGGAGTTGAAGAAGTTGAAAGCACGACAGGAAATACACAGCCACATGGGATATGTGGCAAGCTCGATTTAACGTTGAGTATGCTACGTAGATGTGCCTTGCGTCAGTGTCTACTGAGTATGAGCTTATTGAGTGCAGGCGTTAATAGTCTGAGGCTTTTCATGCCGTATATCACTTTTAATCCATACTGGGATCTTAAATCTCTTAATGTTGTACATACACATTACCGGATTTGGAAATTTACATGTAAGGGCTCTAGCACAGGGACTGAAACCAAAACGGAACCGAACACCGCTTGGAACCCAATTTTTTGGAGAACCGTAACCGGAACCTAAGTGCAATTCACCATCGCCAATTAACCGAAACCGTAATTTGAACCGCAAACTGTGATTTCTGTTACCGGTTCATATGAATTGATTCAAGCGTGAACTGAAAAACTTTGGATGCGATATTTGTATCCCTCAGTCAGCGGTGTTGTCCTGGGTTCATTCAGAAGTTGTGTAGACAACTACCACCCTATGCGCTTTGACGCATAATCACATGACATGCGCATCGTATGACATGTGTTGCGTACGTCCCTTATGAGTTATCAACTGTGTTATCGTGATGGTTTAGAGGGGCAATGAACAGGTATACGAGGCACGTTTTTTTTTTAAAGCACTCTGGCACGTTGCCAACGGTGAACGTTTTCAAAAAAAAAATTGTCGCAAAAAAGTAAATAATGGCTCCAAACCGACTGAATATTCACTGCATTCTTTCGCCCTCATGCCACGCCCTGCGATGTCCTGACGACAATAGCGACACGTCATTTTGACGTTGGGCGTCATCAGGCATTTACAATGCGGGACGCTTATACATACATGTTGTTGTAATATCGGGAAGTGAGGTCAATTCGAAACATATCCCCACTTGTCCAATCCAAGATAGCCAGTTCAAACCGTAAAAAAGAAAAAGAAAACACTCAACATTCTATTTTACGTGCGTATCTTTTCAGTGCTTGCTCCGCAAGGTGACCGCGATGTTCCCACAACCGATTTCCTTGTCTCACTGGGGTCCGTCATTGGCTAGGAGAGCGAAATCTCCCTACCTCCAGCGCCTAGAATTCGGTGTTGTTATACGTTGGAACATGGTGATGTGATACGGCTCCAAGGATAAGGAGAGATTCGCGAGGATTATGCTCTTTGAATGGCATTGTTTCGTGTTAAAGACACTCGCTGGAAGCAAAAGAATTTCATATTTGGATATTGTGGACTACATTCTTTCATTAGGTATAATAATTGGAGAATGTTCGTCGACCTGTGTTGCGCCTCCTTAAGATACGAAGCATTTTACGTTGTTTGTTTCCTCATCTGTTTGCTTAACGGCTGATCACATGCACCTTTTCTTGCTCTATAGCTTGTTGCAGCGAGAGCGAAATGAATGTGCACGAGATAATAGAGACCGCAACAAATTATTTTAGGAGAATGCCTCAAACGGTCAATGTGCGTCCAAGATTCTTTCTTGCATCTTGCGGATGGCACTGCACCCTTTAGGAGCGCAACGGATAAATGTGTTCATTTTTGCCGGTTTGCACTTTGTAGCTCATTTTGGTACAGCCTGAAGATACATCCTAGAGAAAACCGTTACGGGTAATCGCAAATATTAAAGGGCGAACCGAACCGAACTTTTCGTTTCGTTTTCAGTCCCCGCCATTTAAAAAATAACCCGAAATTTACACTTGAACTGCTGGTGCTTTTGCAGGAAGATGTATCCACAGCATAGTATTCACATCCTGCCCAAAGAAATTGGCCACTACGTACAGCTGGAGGCGCCACAGGACATGATAGTTGCCTACCTGCCGTTCCTAGAAGCCAACGGCATTTCTGTTGCGGGGAAAACGGAAGTGGAATAAAATATTTTTCGTGTCTTTGTACTTGTAGTTGAATGGAAGTGAAATGTCTGCAAGCGCACTTGTTCATTTCGTTAATTTGTACTCTCGGGGCAACTCTGTGCACACAATTATATTGGGCTGTAAATACAAACCTCTCCTTACACAGGATCATTGAAAAGGAGGCTGCTTTTATATTTTTTATAATTGAACACAGAAGAGCGATGTTTATGTAAACAATACTTTCACAGCGATAGCTATCCCAAATGGAAATTGCCGACTGCCGACCGTCGGCCAGTGGTCGGTTTTTGGTCGGCATACGACTAAGTCGGCCACTGCACCTTGGACCAACGTCGGTCTGATGTCGCTCACCGTGGTGGTGGGTGAACGACGTTTGGCCGAGAACGTTGTGCGACGTGTTGCGCGCGTACTAATGAGAGTTCGGCATAATAAAGACGGGCCAATGTCGGGCCTACGCTGCAAACAAACTTGAAAACAACGCAGCTAGTATTCGAAACAAAAAAGAAAGAAAACACGCTTTGACGGTTGGCAAAAAGTCGGATGACAGTTGGCCAACGACTCTTTCGGCCAACCAACGTTGGCGCAATGTTGCATAGTGATAGGCAGAGCGAGGTTTGGCAAGCCCCCGGCTAGGGGGCAGTTCTATACCAAGGAGCGAGCTCGTTGGCCAAGCACTTGCCAAACACGGTTCGGTTGGCCAGCCAAGCTCTTGCCAAGCTTGGTTCAATCTCGGTATGTTGCCTTGGGGAGAGAGAAACGCGGAATGGTGTAGCACTGCAGAAGTTCAACTTTCGATTGACAAAGTGATTGTCTCAAATCAAAAGCAGGAAGAAACAGACACATTATCTTTATGGTGAGCTAATACGACAAGCAATTCCTCATTGCAGTGTTGTTTGTGTACGCGTCAAATTAAACTCAGACACCTCACCCTTCATTTTGACTCACACGCGAGTCACGAATTTGTGGAAGCTCGCGAGACAAACCTATATATTGACGCAAGTTGTAGGGTAGGAGAGCAGCAAGCTTTAATGAGCAGCCGGAAACCGGGCAGCCGAGAGAATGAATCTCCGCGCGCTAAACCGCGCGGCACCCACACTTCGTCACGTATCACTATTCCCCCCGTGGAGGTATTGATCATCCTTATCAATGGTTGGGACTGTGGTATTGCTTCATGCGCGACACGTGTACGACGTCTTCTTTTGAAGCCCTGTGAGTTCGGCGTTGCGCGCTGTCAGCCGTGCGGACGACATAGTTTACTGGCGAAGATTGGCGAAGCACTTCGTATGGGCCAAAGTACCGTCGCATGAGTTTCTCGGAGAGCAAAACTTTCCGGTCCGGTTTCCACACCCAGCCGAGGTCGCCCAACTGGTACAAGGGGTCTGAGTGCGCGGAGTCGTAACGGTCCTTTTGGTTCAATTGGGAGATCAGAGTGTAGGTGCGGGCAAGTTGGCGGCTTTCTTCCGCACGGCTCATTAGTTCGGTCACGAAGTCTGTTTTGTGACCGGCGTCAACGTAGCGGGCAAACAGGGGAAAAAGGGGCTGAAGGAGGTTATCTCGTGCCGGGAGGTGTTATAGGCATAGGTGATGAACGGCAGAACAGTGTCCCAGTTTCAGTGGGACGCGTTCACATGCATAGAAAGCATGTCGGAGAGCGTGCGGTTGAGCCGCTCGGTGGCGCCATTGCACTGTGGATGGTATGCCGTGGTGGTAAGACGATGTACGCGACAGGCACGGAGAAGTTCTGAGACAAGCGTTGACAGGAAAGCTGACCCTCGGTCACTCAGCAGTTCCCTCGGTGCGCCGTGTCTCAATATGACTTGTTACAACAGGAAAGAGGCAACGTCGGGTGCTGTGGCCGTAGGGAGGGCCTTGGTCTCAGCATACCGTGTGTAGTGGTCTACGCAGACAACAACCCATCTGTTTCCGTCGCCAGAGACCGGAAAGGGACCAAGGAGGTCGATACCGAGGCGTTGGAAGGGGGCCGTGGGGGGCGGAATGGGCTGGAGCAGACCCTGCGGAGCGGACGGCAGATGCTTGCGGTGCTCACAATCGGTGCATCGCCGAACGTATCCGGATATGAATCGCCGCATGACATGCCAGAAGAAGTGCATGATTACCCTGTCGTAACCCCCTCGCGAAGCCGAGGTGTCCAGATGTGGGATCATCATGCAGGGACTGAAGGAGTGCGCGGCGAAGATGGCGTGGGATAACGATCAAATAGGGTCGTCCGAAGGGATCAAAATTTTTCTTGTAGAGGACCGAATCGCGAAGGACAAAGTTTCGGGAGCGTCGAGCGTCACGCCGTGAAAGCGGGGTGTTGGGTTGTAACATCTCGATGATGGTTTGCAACGAGGAATCACGACGTTGCTCAGCGAGGAGATCCGAGAGGTCAAATGAAATCGTGTCAACGGAGTTCGTAATATTAGCGATGTCGGGGAGAGCAGAGCGGGACAAGGCGTCAGCGTCCAGGTGCTTGCGACCAGCTTTATGGACAACTTCGAAGTCGTACTCTTGGATCAGTAATGCCCACCGCGCGAGCTTCCCGGATGGCGCTTTTATGTTGGCGAGCCAGCAGAGGGCATGGTGGTCTGTCATGACTTTGAATGGCTTGCCGTAAAGGTAGGTACGAAACTTGTTTATTGCCCACACCACGGCGAGGCACTCTTGCTCGGTGACGCTATAATTCTGTTCCGGTGCGGACATGAAACGACTCGCGAAGGCGATAGGGTGTTCAGCGTCATCGGGGCGTTGTGTCAGCACGGCGCCAAGGCCAGTTCCGCTGGCGTCTGTGTGGATCTCGACCGGTGCGTTGGGGTCAAAGTGCCTCAGCACCGCAGACGAGGTGAGTGCAGCAATGAGACGGTTTTAGGAAATGTCGTGCTCGTCCTCCCAACGAAATGTGACGCCTTTCTTTAAGAGGTCTTGTAAGGGCCGCGCCTTAGTTGCGAAGTGTTCCACGAAGCGGCGCAAATACGAGCGTAGCCCGAGGAAACTGCGCACTGCCTTGATTGTTGTTGGGCGGGGAAAATTCGTCACGGCATCGGTCTTTTTCGGGTCCGTGCGGATGCCATCGGGACAGACGAGGTGTCGCAGGACGGTAAGCTCCTGGCAGGCGAAGCGACATTTCTTGTGGTTGAGGGTGAGGCCAGCAGCAGTCATGCACTTCAGGACCTGGCGTAGGCGAGCGTTGTGTTGTTCGAGGGTCGAGCCGAAGACGACGATGTCGTCTAAGTAACATAAGCACGACGTCCACTTAAGAGCTCCGAGCACGTTGTCTATCATCCGCTCAAAGGTGGCCGGAGCGTTGCATAGGCCGAAGGGCATGACCCGAAATTGGTATTGCTTGGTGCCGTGTGACGCAAGTTGTAGGGTAGAGGAGCAGCAAGCTTTAATGAGCAGCCGGAAGCCGGGCAGCCGAGAGAATAAATCTCCGCGCGGCACCCACACTTCGTCACGTATCAATATATAGTATGTGCTGTTCTTCCTCAGGAAAGAAATGTAATTTCTTTTCTTTATTGTGAGCTGTTTGATTCAAGGGAATTCGACTGAAGACAACAGTTTTGAATGGCGTGCTGATACAAGGTTGCAGATGCCAAAAGCTCTTCTACTTTGCAGTGTTGTGCCCTCTGCTTCACCAGACCAGAAGAAGTACATCAAATGTGCATCATATTCAGAACTTCCGGTGCATCTCACAAAGTGGCCACAGATGTTTGCATCACGCTTCTCACCACAAAAGCCGAGTGCCCAAGTGAACACAATTTATCTTGGAAACTTCGGCCAGAAGTGAACAAGATGGCTGCAGGGAACATCCTGCTGTCCTGCACAATCCTTTTCAATGGGACCAGTGCAGCCATGGTGTGAATTCATAGCGCCTTATGTTTTCACAGATTCAAATGACACCTTGTAGTATTTGCCGCTGACCAGGTTCCGTGGTTACTCGAGATGATTAATATTAAAGTCACCTCAACAGACCTCACCTACAACACCTATACTAGAAAGGTTGCACGCTCCCTTTACCGACACAGGTAGGATTATCAGAACTCACGGCCATGAGAGACTGAAACATCCAAAAAATCTTACTGAAACACAAGCTTTCGAATAGAGCCTGTCCTTCATTAGGCATGATACAGACATACATGGTACAGATATTTATACTGATGTACATTAGAGAAAGGGAACAAATAATGTAGTGAGGAGGAAATCCAAATTCTTGTTAGAAAGTATTGAGGGCACGAAAAAATAATACAAAACAAGGCACACAGGCTTTGCGTAGTTGAATTTTCTGTTACAATAATTCTATCTGCAACAATGACATAAAAGATACACGTAGTAAAAGGTAAAAAGAACAAGCTTGTACAATTGCAATATGCAAATGCCATGCTCGGGGATGCTTAGTGGCCATGTAGTCCACAAGAGGATCTTGTAACAGAGGGCTAAGATATCGATGGGTTAAGAAAAAGCTTGAATCTGCGGTTACGTTCCGTGCACTGCTGAGCTAAACCCGTGGATGCAGCGTACTTGTAACCACCTTTACAGGTGTAGTTCCAATTCTGAGGGAAATGCAGAGCTTCTACTTACCATGTGGAGAAGTATGAGCTTACGTATACAAATCAGCTGTCATTCGGGAAACAATGTATACAAGCTTCGAGATAATGTGTCTAGGTTTGACCTGGCACGCTTTCAACAGCCATGAGGGAACATGTTTCGATAGAAAGAGCATAGGGAAGACACTCAGCCGTGACCATACCTTATCTTCGCAGAAGATGTAGATCACCTCCTGAGTGAAACACCAACAACTTGCAAAGATGTGAGCTACAGTGAAATAGTAGCGGTCTGCAAATGGCCTGAGCCCACACCAATGGCTGCAATTGGACTGGTATGAGGGCAAACATGGGGAATTTATAAGAAGAAATTGAGAAAGTGTTGCAAAGATGGATGTACACAGACACAGAAGAGGTCTAAAATTTTTGTCGACAGGGATGCCTCTGAAGAGAAGCCTCTGTTGATGCCATTGGCATGACCCCACCTAAGGCCTTCTTATACTGATAAAGTCATGAACACGAGATGTTTTATTTATGTATTTATTTATTTCTATTTTTCTGGTGCCCATGAACGGCCAGAGGGCCTCCCTAATGGTGCACCATACAAACAGTCAATACAAAGAAATGAATTAAAACACCATAATTGCATAACATAAAACAAATACTACGACAAAGACAAAACCATGCAGATGGCGACAACTGGCCTTGCTTTGGACTCATCATGAAGGAGGCATCGAAGTTGGCGTACAACGCCAAATAAGTCACCACTGAACAGATCAAAAACCCCGGAATGGGAGTTATACAATCTGAAGCTCAAAGAAGGTGATTTCTCGTAACTATTACCACATACATAAAATGTTTTGTGGGTTCTACTGCTGCAATGTGGAACATAGAAATTGAGCTTTGATACGATCACAGCTGTATAGATATATAAATCGATTATAGGCAAGGTGATAGCCTATGTTTTCTTAGAGCTTATGGACTGGAACGTGTTTGTGGCAAACACCTGTGCACTGAACAGAATAAGAAAAAAGCATACATTGCGTTACTGGTTGGTGCGAAGTAGCACTTGCAATTTGATATGAACACAGTATGGGGATGTTCTCCTTCATTGTTTGCTTGTTTACTGCTATCACTTGTATGCTAATTCATAAACACAGTGATTCATAAAGCAACATTACAAGCTTTGATGCCTGTACAATGTATTTTACTGTGTAATGGCTGTCTGGTTATTCCAGAAGGGTATATGGCAGACCTCTATTGTCCATGAAAGGTATACTGTTGTGATCAAGCAGTGTTCAAACCATCCAGTGTACTGCTGTCACGATGGGAGGCATTCAATGCAGCATACAAGCACCTGAAAGAAAAGTGAGAGCTTCATCTCAGTGAAAGCGAATAAACATGCACATGGTCAGACAGCATCTACTGCATCACACGTCAAAAAGGCAAAAACCTGTGTGTGCTTCAGAAGGAAAGTTTTCCCTTATGGCATGTACAGCACATGCTTCGAGGACTTTTCTGCAGTGCTTTCAGCTTTCCTAATGGTCCCCAGAGCCACCTGGTAAACTGTTTGTAGGCAACGTACCGAAACTTCCTGCATGTACCATGGACAGCGTAAAATTATGATATGTAACTTTACTAATAACAAACCGAAGGCACACATGGAGGAACTCACTTGTTCACTTAGCTGTTCCTCTTAACAGCGTACTCGTCGCTTCCTCTCACGTAGCAGTAGGATACTTAGAGCAACTCAGTCTTCAGCCACAGTATTTTAAAGTACATGTTTCTTGAAATGCAACCGCTGCGCTGCTTTAGTAATGTCTCATTTCGCGGCAACAAAGGCATTCTTCTGCCGTCGGCACCGGCACGTATGTGCCACAAGGACACCTGAACCGAATGAGGAATGCCATATTTCCGCTGCGAGGTTCGTAACATTAACATTAATATTACATGAAGGGTGTTTCTCACGGCGGCTGGGTAACTGCAGTGACGGTAATTCATCCTCCGTCGACGATTCTGCGGATGATGTCATGTCATACTGCGTCTACCGCGTGCACTCGTACCAACAAACGTTTTGCGGGCGTGACTGCTGGACTATCGCAAGCTCAAGGGCATTCAAGGTTGGAAAAATCAACATCACACGACGTGGACCTCAAACAACATTACGCTTTCGCCACAGACCGGGAGGCGAATTACAAAGGCAAGAGTAGCCGTAGCCGACACGAGCCAACCCAGTGTTGTGTCTGAGGGAGTGCTGAGCTTTGCGCACGAATGTAATCTTTGAAATTCGACTACTCAAAGAAAGAAATGATTCAAAACGAAATATTTCGTAACTGAGATGTACTCTTCCTAGACTTTCATAAAATCATAAGATAACCCTGGGTTGAAATTCACTTTACAGTTCCTTTAATAGTTGGGCCATGCATTTTTTCGCAACGGGCCGTGGTTGACCCATGAGTAGTAGGAGGGCGGGCCAAGGCTACATGGGGTCCAAACTAAGGCACCCCTACCCCCTGAGCCCTGCGCGTATTTTTCCCTGCGCAGCGCGTGTGCGGAGGGTTGTCCACGTGATTATCGACGGGGGAGGGCTGCGCGTGCGCTCATCGTAGCATATTTTTCAGCCTGGGCAGACTTCTTTGGCCATACTTGGGCCGACTTCACATATTTTTCGATACAACAGGTGAGCGGTTTACATGCAGAGACATGCAAAGAAGGGTCATACGCAAAAAGTACAAGTCAAAATATATTTATTAATGCCAATCAAGTTGAGATATATTTATTAAAGCCAATAGTGCTGGGAATTGTACCAATTGTGATGTCAATCAGGTGAAGGAGAAAAACCCAGCCGAAAAACCTTCACCACCTGTAACAGGGCGCTGCTCGGATGGAGGGCTGCTGTGGTGGGCGGAGCGTGACCGGAGGGCTGCGTGCGCGCTTACCCTTCACCCTGGGCTGACTTCTTTCACCATTTTCCTACTTGGGCCGACGTCCTTCCCGCGACAGGTGGGCGGTGCTCGGGTGGAGGACTGCTGTGGTGGGCGGAGCGTGACCACAGGGCTGCGTGCGCGCTTACCCTTCACCCTAGGCTGACTTCTTTCACAATTTTCCTACTTGGGCCGACTTCCTTCCCGCGACAGGTGGGCGTCGCGTGGCCGGAGGGCTGCGTGCGCGTTCATCATTCAGCCTGGGCCGCCGACTTTCGTCATTTTTCAGCCTGCGTCGACTTGAATCGTAATTTTTCCAGCTACAACAGGTGTGCAGTAGGCTGTTTACATGCAAAGTATAGCCATACACAAAAGTACAAGTGAAAATATACTTATTAAAGTCATTAGGAATTATGTTATGACTCTGCGTGAATGGGAAAAACTTAGCCAAAATCTGAAGTAGAAGGAACACAATACCCGTAACAAAGAATATACTTATTACAGGCATGATGCAATAGCATTGCATCCACATTTTTTTCTTTATTCACATCACATCACATCGCAATAGCATTGAACAGGTATCACAGATCACACACAATATTTTTTATTAACAGTAATCACAAGTTTTCAATGAGTCAGAAGTGATAGCGCATTTAATCAAATCAATACAATTACAATCAAATTACAAGTGCTATTATAAAAAGTCTGAGATGTTAGAATCTGATAGGTGTAAGTAATGTCGAGCACAATAGCTAAGTTTAATATTCCAATGTGACACAAATTTAATTTCTATTGAAGTGAATAGCACAGACATAAGGCAATAATTCGAATCAACACATAGCATTAATATAGAACCTAACCGGCATGTAGGGAAATAATAGCTACACCATATCAAAACGAGAAACAATCACCACATTTAATCAAAGAAGATATTCTTAATCAATATGATTATAAACAAAATTATAACTTGTATTATAAAAAGTCTAATATTCCTATACGTGAGAACCATCTTTGCAATAGCGGGAAGTTCTGATAGTTGTATGTAATTAACTGTGAACAGCTGAGACACTGGAAGACTATGGGACACGAACACAAGTGGAAATAAAATCTATACCACTACAAATAACATATTCCACTTCACCACATAGCACGCTCCTAGCCAACAAACAGAACAAAGAACGACACATAAATATAGACATTTATTTATTTATTTATTTATGTATTTATTTATTTATAAATAAATAAATAAATAAATGTCTATTTTCTGATGAGTTTGACGTTTTTCTTCTGATTTTCTGAATGATAGATTACTCTGTTGTTTTGATTAGGAATATCTTCTTCGTAGTGGTATAGATTTTATTTCCTATTGTGTTCGTGTCGTTCTTTGTTCTGTTTGTTGGCTAGGAGCGTGCTATGTGGTGAAGTTCATTTTTAACATGTCTATTTTCTGATGAGTTTGATTTTTTCTTCTGGATTTCTGAATGATAGATTACTATGTTGTTTTGATTAGGAATAACTTCTTTGTAGTGGTGCAGATTTTATTTCCTCTTGTGTTCTTGTCGTTCGTGTTCCATGGTCTTCCATACATCTATCGGCACCCGTCTTCAACAAATCAGGGTAGATATCATTAGATCTGGTTGTTGGCTAGAAGCGTGCTATGTGGTGAAGTTCATTTTTAACATGTCTGATAATCATGACATGACAGAAAATAGACATGTTAAAAATGAACTTCACCACATAGCACGCTCCTAGCCAACAAACAGAACACGCGGCGACAAGAACACAAGAGGAAATAAAATCTATACCACTACAAAGAATATATTCTTAATCAATATGATGACAATCAAATTACAAATTGTATTATAAAAAGTCTGAGACGTGAGAACCATCATATCTGTCATAACATTTCGAGCGCAATAGGGAATCTCAATTTCATATTCCAGCATTACTCAACGTTTAATTTCTGATTAAGTGAACAGCATAGACGTAAGGAAATAACGAGAAACAACACAATCAACAGCTACAATTAATAGAGAGCCAAACCTGCGCACCATCCAACACATAGGGAAATAATAGCTAATCAATCTATCAAAAAGGCGAAATAGCACAGACTTAACGCTGAAGAACAGAGGAACACGCGGCGACACGTAAACATCAACAGAGGAAAATAATCTATCATTGAACCATCATAAAATCGATCAATATACAATTTTCATTCTAACAAACACTACGAACCTTGATGGAGGTATCCAAGACATAGGAAATATGCACAGTTTTCACTCTTTTCCTCAAAGCCGGGAGACTTTATGTCTCTATCTATGTGACCATAGCACCGCCCATGCTTTATCACTCAAAGGGTTAGGGGCTATATTACTTCGTCCAGCAAACGGGGCGCTCTAGAGGTCAGATAAGAGAGTTCAAAGGCGATATATTTTATTGTGCAGCGCAAATAGATGTCGGTATCACTCGCGGGTGTCACTATCTTTTCGCATCCTTTCCATGAAACGGAAATCTTTCGTCAAAGTGGTTGACAAGTCGGCTAAGTTTGTAGAGGTGCGATATTGTTATTGAAGATGTAGAGAAAGTCCAAATTATTAATTGGTAGCAATGATAGTCAGTCAAAAAGAGAAACAAATCTAATTACATCAATTTTTGTAATATCTTGCAACAGAAATTTCTAATGAACCACACAGAAATATCAAATGTGAAATGCAACTCAGAGTTATGAGGCATTCCCATCTTAGAGATACTTACTTATGTCAAGCGAGTGAACAATTGGAACAGAACAAATACAAGACAATAATTATCTCGAGCGGTAAGTTCACAACTCATAGAATATCAGTCGAGTGAATACTTGAAATAAAATCAAAACAATAATTCTCACGACAGGTGGAGATTATAGCATTCTAAACCAGATAATAAAATTTTAATCAATAAAATAAACATAGATATGCTTTTAATTAAGTGTAGATGTGCACTTGAAAACAGAAGAGACAATTTCTCTACATTGAAAAGATGGACAGATTTTGTACTCGATACCATAAGTCATGGGAAGATGTGATAAAAAACTGCTTCGAAAAGGAGGAGCCGCGAAACGATTTCATTATTGCTGCATTTCAATGCGTCCTAGACATGGTCGTATTCGGAGATATGGTACAAACTACAGAACTGAAGGTGCAAGCATTTATATGCCGAATCTACAATACTTATAAAAATATCTGCACATCAACGTCGGAAGGGCCACTGGGATTCATGGCGGAGTTTTTGAGGTTTGCCAACGAATAATTGAAATACACTAGACCAGATGTAATTGTAATCATTGCAATGGGCATTTCGTACATCAAGAAAGCAGTCGGATCAAATTATCATATACAAGCGGTCTATATCGCACGATTCATTACGGATTTGTTGAAATTACACATATCTGAGATGGAAAGTACATAAAATCTTATCACGTGATATGTTCCACTACCACGGCAACGCAATTATTTTCTTCTACCAGTCTCTGCAACGATGTCGAATCAACAGAAGTTCAATATTGTCGTGCAAGGTCTGATGTATTACCACCTGTTGAAACTCAACAAACATATCAATTGCGGTGGACCACCGGACGATTTTCAGCTAATACTCTCTTGTACGCCATTCAAGAATCTTCATACAAAGAAAGGAAACATCAATAAGAGACCGTGCAAGTTCATCGCGACAAAGTGCAAGTTGTTGAAGCAATACAAACACGGCAACAACATAGCGCCTGCGTTAATCAACGCTGGATTCAATCGCCCAATAATCAGAATAAACTATTTAATGTCTTCGGAATTCATCAATGAAGACAACAAACGAAAACTTCAGAGTTTGAAATAGAACTGTAATTTATCGAAATAAATAAGTGTATAACTGAAACAATAAATGTAATCTTTGTCATCATTATAATGAATTCTTCGCATCACAATGAAAAACACCTTACATTTAGTATGGCTAGACTGAGAACAATGATCGCTAAGGAAACGAATATTCCACAATTTGTGTAAGAATTCTCATATGGAATGAGACCTGACCACCAAATAGGTTTTACTCGACTACACTCTGTACAAATTCAACACCGAATGTATAGAATTGCCGGAGAAGGATCGGTCATTGAAATTTAGAGACATGATACATCGGTCTATGATTACAAAAAAGGATCAATAATCTCATGTAAATACTTATCATATCTCATGAATTAAATTCCACAGTGCATGTACATTTCTCAATCAGTTGCTATAGCCCAGACATAGTAAAAGAAGAAGAAAAGGCGTCTTTGACAAGCAACTCGATTCGAGTACGGAACAAATAAATAAATATTTTTGTCAGCACAGTTGTCCGTTTGTATGACTGGATAGGAAAAATGAGCCGTCCAAGATATGGCAAAACGGGAAATAAGGCAAGATAACTGATTGCGGCGGGTCGTTCGCGACAACTTTTACAATCGCATTCGGGTTCAGTGCCTGGGAGATAATACGGAGCCTTCGCGAAAAGCGAATCTATTATCAGATGCCACAATGCAAACGAAAGATTTTACGAGCACGACGTGCAGGCCAAGTCTACATTTCTAATCACATAGTCTTCATAACACACGGCACACAAACGTATATGAAATAATTTCCAAGTGGCAATCAGATTTTGGGAGAAGCGGATCACACAACAGCCATCAGAAGTGCTTAACCAATGTACAACGAAGATGAGCGTTATGCATAAACACAATGGAATATATGTTATATTAATTATAATAACCAGATCAGCGCAGGTCACACATAAACGTAGATCCAATTCTCAAAATATACCCGAGATTTCCCGTAACCATACAGAAAAACTATCACACTATTTTAGTGTCCTAGCATCCGGGCACTACAAATGGAAATGCCATACTTTAATTTTATAAGTCTTTAGCTCATAACGTTGTAACACGCAAATTCCACACTAAAGATAATTTTCTTCTTTAAATTTTCAAAGTCAAACCTGCACGCTATTTCTTGCATTTTTCTAAAGATATAGATTAAAAAGATGTGCATATACTCACACATACTATACAAGATATTTGATTGTGGATTAATTGCTAAAATTTATCGATCCACATTAAGGAGAAGTGGTGACTACCACACATCAGTAAGAGTTTAATCACAATTTGAACAAGTGTTGCGATTTATGATTAGTGTTGTAGAATGTGTAATTTCACAATACGCAAGCTTTAGGTCGCTCACTTTGACGAGCACTCTTTCATGACGTCAAGGAATTTAATCGAATGGATTGATATTTTCTGTATACACTATAACATAATGCGAATTCTTTATGTCGTGGATATTAAAAGTTACGAATATTTTTCGAACGAAAATTTACTTAAAACTCGAAGAAAGGGTCACTCGCGTCGACGAACCCGTTTCCGGAAAAAGCAACACGCTCGCGTGCGGTACCGCGTTAACGCGTCGGGCGCAGAATCGCGTTCGGTTTCGGGTACGGCATTGGGGAAACGCGGCCCGGCGTGTTGCCGAAACGTCTTCGAGGACGCGGGTGACCCTTTCTTCGAGTTTTAAGTAAATTTGTAAACCCGTATTGTTCTGCTCAGAGGAGACCGCCGTTCAATTCTGCGACGTCTAGTGACACCCCTGGCTTCCCGCCAACGGACAACCGACATTCTTCCCCCCTCTATGTTGAACAGAGTTGATCCCATGCTCGCTTTCCGCATGCCACGAAACACATCTCGTCAGGATGCTGCATTAACCCACCGCATGCGCCTCGATGTGGCCTTTATAGCTCAGTGGCGTTACCGCTTGAGACAAATTGATTCTCCCACCTGTTGCCACTGTGGTGCTCTTGAGGATCTGGAGCACATTCTTCTTCATTGCCCTCACTACGAACCTTCCCGAATCACACTCTCCGAGTCTCTTCGTCAGCTGGACTCTCGCCCTTTCTCCCTACCGAAATTGCTTGGTCCCTGGCCCAATCCAGGCCAGCAACGCTCTGCGCTCAAAGCTCTTCTGACATTTCTGGACACCATCGGACTTCGATCGTTATTGTAAAGGGGCTCGTTATTTTATTCCCCCATTCCACCAAGCACTGGGGTAGAGTATCGGCTGTTGCGATGAAACTCCCCACTCTCCAAGGCCGAAAATAAAGTTGTTGTTGTTGTTTTTCCTATCCAGTCATACAAACGGACAACTGTGCTGACAAAAATATTTATTTATTTGTTCCGTACTCCAATCGAGTTGCTTGTCAAAGACGCCTTTTCTTCTTCTTTTACTATGTCTGGGCTATTGCAACTGATTGAGAAATGTACATGCACTGTGGAATTTAATTCATGAGATATGATAAGTATTTACATGAGATTATTGATCCTTTTTTGTAATCATAGACCGATGTATCATGTCTCTAAATTTCAATGACCGATCCTTCTCCGGCAATTCTATACATTCGGTGTTGAATTTGTACAGAGTGTAGTCGAGTAAAACCTATTTGGTGGTCAGGTCTCATTCCATATGAGAATTCTTACACAAATTGTGGAATATTCGTTTCCTTAGCGATCATTGTTCTCAGTCTAGCCATACTAAATGTAAGGTGTTTTTCATTGTGATGCGAAGAATTCATTATAATGATGACAAAGATTACATTTATTGTTTCAGTTATACACTTATTTATTTCGATAAATTACAGTTCTATTTCAAACTCTGAAGTTTTCGTTTGTTGTCTTCATTGATGAATTCCGAAGACATTAAATAGTTTATTCTGATTATTGGGCGCTTGAATCCAGCGTTGATTAACGCAGGCGCTATGTTGTTGCCGTGTTTGTATTGCTTCAACAACTTGCACTTTGTCGCGATGAACTTGCACGGTCTCTTATTGATGTTTCCTTTCTTTGTATGAAGATTATTGAATGGCGTACAAGAGAGTATTAGCTGAAAATCGTCCGGTGGTCCACCGCAATTGATATGTTTGTTGAGTTTCAACAGGTGGTAATACATCAGACCTTGCACGACAATATTGAACTTCTGTTGATTCGACATCGTTGCAGAGACTGGTAGAAGAAAATAATGGCGTTGCCGTGGTAGTGGAACATATCACGTGATAAGATTTTATGTACTTTCCATCTCAGATATGTGTAATTTCAACAAATCCGTAATGAATCGTGCGATACAGACCACTTGTATATGATAATTTGATCCGACTGTTTTCTTGATGAATGCAATGCCCATTGCAATGATTACAATTACATCTGGTCTAGTGTATTTCAATTCTTCGTTGGCAAACCTCAAAAACTCCGCCATCAATCCCAGTGGCCCTTCCGACGTTGATGTGCAGATATTTTTATAAGTATTGTAGATTCGGCATACAAATGCTTGCACCTTCAGTTCTGTAGTTTGTACCATATCTCCGAATACGACCATGTCTAGGACGTATTGAAATGCAGCGATAATGAAATCGTTTCGCGGCTCCTCCTTTTCGAAGCAGTTTTTTATCACATCTTCCCATGACTTATGGTATCGAGTACAAAATCTGTCCATCTTTTCAATGTAGAGCAATTGTATCTTCTGTTTTCAAGTGCACATCTACACTTAATTAAAAGCATATTTATGTTTATTTTATTGATTAAAATTTTATTATCTGGTTTAGAATGCTATAATCTCCACCTGTCGTGAGAATTATTGTTTTGATTTTATTTCAAGTATTCACTCGACTGATATTCTATGAGTTGTGAACTTACCGCTCGAGATAATTATTGTCTTGTATTTGTTCCAATTGTTCACTCGCTTGACATTAGTAAAAATAATCTCTGAAATGAGAATGCCTCATACCTCTGAGTTGCATTTCACATTTGATATTTCTGTGTGGTTCATCTATATAGAACTTTCTGTTGCAAGATATTACAAAAATTGATGTAATTAAATTTGTTTCGTTTTTGATTGACTATTGTTGCTACCATTTAATAATTTGGACTTTCTCTACATCTTCGATAACAATATCGCATCTCTACAAACTTAGCCGACTTGTCAACCACTTTGATGAAAGATTTCCGTTTCATGGAAAGGATGCGAAAAGATAGTGACACCCGCGGGTGATATCGACATCTATTTGCGCTGCACAATAAAATATATCGCCTTTGAACTCTCTTATCTGACCTCTAGAGCGCACCGTTTGCTGGACGAAGTAATATAGCCCCCAACCCTTTGAGTGATAAAGCATGCGCGGTGCTATGGTCACATAGATAGAGGCATAAAGTCTCCCGGCTTTGAGGAAAAGAGTGAAAACTGTGCATATTTCCTATGTCTCGGATGCCTCCATCAAGGTTCGTAGTGTTTGTTAGAATGAAAAATGTATATTGATCGATGTTATGATGGTTCAATGATAGATTATTTTTCTCTGAATGTTTACGTGTCGCCCCGTGTTCCTCTGTTCTTCAGCGTTAAGTCTGTGCTATTTTGCCTTTTTGATAGATTGATTAGCTATTATTTCTCTATGTGTTGGATGGTGCGCAGGTTTGGCTCTCTATTAATTGTAGCTGTTGATCGTGTTGTTTCTCGTTATTTCCTTACGTCTATGCTGTTCACTTAATCAGAAATTAAAAGTTGAGTAATGCTGGAATATGAAACAGAGATTCCCTATTGCGCTCGAAATGTTATGACAGATATGATGGTTCTCACGTCTCAGACTTTTTATAATACAATTTGTAATTTGATTGTCATCATATTGATTAAGAATATATTCTTTGTAGTGGTATAGATTTTATTTCATCTTGTGTTCTTGTCGCCGCGTGTTCTGTTTGTTGGCTAGGAGCGTGCTATGTGGTGAAGTTCATTTTTAACATGTCTATTTTCTGATGAGTTTGATTTCTTCTTCTGATTTTCTGAATGATAGATTACTCTGTTGTTTTGATTAGGAATATCTTCTTCGTAGTGGTATAGATTTTATTTCCTCTTGTGTTCGTGTCGTTCTTCGTTCTGTTTGTTGGCTAGGAGTGTGCTATGTGGTGAAGTTCATTTTTAACATGTCTATTTTCTGATGAGTTTGATTTTTTCATCTGATTTTCTGAATGATAGATTACTGTGTTGTTTTGATTAGGAATATCTTCTTCGTAGTGGTATAGATTTTATTTCCTCTTGTGTTCGTGTCGTTCTTTGTGCTGTTTGTTGGCTAGGAGCGTGCTATGTGGTGAAGTTCATTTTTAACATGTCTATTTTCTGATGAGTTTGATTTTTTCTTCTGAATTTCTGAATGATAGATTACTATGTTGTTTTGATTAAGAATAACTTCTTTGTAGTGGTGTAGATTTTATTTCCTCTTGTGTTCTTGTCGTTCGTGTTCCATGGTCTTCCATACATCTATCGGCACCCGTCTTCAACAAATCAGGGTAGATATCATTAGATCTGGTTGTTGGCTAGAAGCGTGCTATGTGGTGAAGTTCATTTTTAACATGTCTATTTTCTGATCAGTTGGATTTTTTTCTTCTGATTTTCTGAATGATAGATTACTCTGTTGTTTTGATTAGGAATATCTTCTTCGTAGTGGTATAGATTTTATTTCTTCTTGTGTTCGTGTCGTTCGTGTTCTGTTTGTTGGCTAGGAGCGTGCTATGTGGTGAAGTGGAATATCTTCTTTGTAGTGGTATAGATTTTATTTCCTCTTGTGTTCGTGTCGTTCTTTGTTCTGTGTGTTGGCTAGGTGCGTGCTATGTGGTGAAGTGGAATATCTTCTTTGTAGTGGTATAGATTTTATTTCCTCTTGTGTTCGTGTCGTTCTTTGTTCTGTGTGTTGGCTAGGAGCGTGCTATGTGGTGAAGTGGAATATCTTCTTTGTAGTGGTATAGATTTTATTTCGTCTTGTGTTCGTGTCCCATAGTCTTCCAGTGTCTCTGCTGTTCACAGTTAATTACATACAACTATCAGAACTTCCCGCTATTGCAAAGATGGTTCACACGTATAAGAATATTAGACTTTTTATAATACAAGTTGTAATTTTGTTCATAATCATATTGATTAAGAATATCTTCTTTGATTAAATGTGGCGATTGTTTCTCGTTTTGATATGGTGTAGCTATTATTTCCCTACATGTCGGTTAGGTTCTATATTAATGCTATTTGTTGATTCGAATTATTGCCTTATGTCTGTGCTATTCACTTCAATAGAAATTAAATTTGTGTCACATTGGAATATTAAACTTAGCTATTGTGCTCGAAATTACTTACACCTATCAGATTCTAACATCTCAGACTTTTTATAATAGCACTTGTAATTTGATTGTAATCGTATTGATTAAGAATATCTTCTTTGATTAAATGCGCTATCACTTCTGACTCATTGAAAACTTGTGATTACTGTTAATAAAAAATATTGTGTTTGATCGGTGATACCTATTCAATGCTATTGCGATGTGATGTGATGTGGTGTGAATAAAGAAAAAATGGGGATGCAATGCTATTGCATCATGCCTGTAATAAGTATATTCTTTGTTACGTGTATTGTGTTCCTTCTACTTCAGATTTTCAAGTTTTTCCCATTCACGTAGAGTCATAACATAATTCCTAATGACTTTAATAAGTATATTTTCACTTGTACTTGTACTTTTGTGTATGGCTATCCTTTGCATGTAAACAGCCTACTGCACACCTGTTGTAGCTGGAAAAATTACGATTCAAGTCGACGCAGGCTGAAAAATGACGAAAGTCGGCGGCCCAGGCTGAATGATAAACAGGCACGCAGCCCTCCGGCCACGCGACGCCCACCTGTCGCGGGAAGGAAGTCGGCCCAAGTAGAAAAATGGTGAAAGAAGTCAGCCCAGGGTGAAGGGTAAGCGCGCACGCAGCCCTCCGGTCACGCTCCGCCCACCACAGCAGCCCTCCACCCGAGCACCGCCCTGTTACAGGTGGTGAAGGTTTTTCGGCTGGGTTTTTCTCCTTCACTTGATTGAAAATGGGCCGGTTTGTACCTCATTCAAAAGCATAAAAAAACCCCGTGCTGGGTACGAACAAGACAGTACACCAATAGACATAAAAGGACACAGACACAAGCACTGATCTGAGAAACGTAGCAAGCGTGCAAACTGCAGTGTCTGCATTTGTCTTTCGTCGTAGTTGTCAGTGTCCTTGCCCGATAAAGTAGAGATGATTTGAAACAATGTTGCAAAATGGGCCGGTTTCTACCTCATTCAAAAGCATAATAAAACCCAGTGCTGGGTACGAACAAGACAGTACACCAATAGACATAAAAGGACACAGACACAAGCACTGATCTGAGAAACGTAGCAAGCGTGCAAACTGCAGTGTCTGCATTTGTCTTTCGTCGTAGTTGTCAGTGTCCTTGCCCGATAAAGTAGAGATGATTTGAAACAATGTTGCAAAATGGGCCGGTTTCTACCTCATTCAAAAGCATAATAAAACCCAGTGCTGGGTACGAACAAGACAGTACACCAATAGACATAAAAGGACACAGACACAAGCACTGATCTGAGAAACGTAGCAAGCGTGCAAACTGCAGTGTCTGCATTTGTCTTTCGTCGTAGTTGTCAGTGTCCTTGCCCGATAAAGTAGAGATGATTTGAAACAATGTTGCAAAATGGGCCGGTTTCTACCTCATTCAAAAGCATAATAAAACCCAGTGCTGGGTACGAACAAGACAGTACACCAATAGACATAAAAGGACACAGACACAAGCACTGATCTGAGAAACGTAGCAAGCGTGCAAACTGCAGTGTCTGCATTTGTCTTTCGTCGTAGTTGTCAGTGTCCTTGCCCGATAAAGTAGAGATGATTTGAAACAATGTTGCGAAATGGGCCGGTTTCTACCTCATTCAAAAGCATAATAAAACCCAGTGCTGGGTACGAACAAGACAGTACACCAATAGACATAAAAGGACACAGACACAAGCACTGATCTGAGAAACGTAGCAAGCGTGCAAACTGCAGTGTCTGCATTTGTCTTTCGTCGTAGTTGTCAGTGTCCTTGCCCGATAAAGTAGAGATGATTTGAAACAATGTTGCAAAATGGGCCGGTTTCTACCTCATTCAAAAGCATAATAAAACCCAGTGCTGGGTACGAACAAGACAGTACACCAATAGACATAAAAGGACACAGACACAAGCACTGATCTGAGAAACGTAGCAAGCGTGCAAACTGCAGTGTCTGCATTTGTCTTTCGTCGTAGTTGTCAGTGTCCTTGCCCGATAAAGTAGAGATGATTTGAAACAATGTTGCAAAATGGGCCGGTTTCTACCTCATTCAAAAGCATAATAAAACCCAGTGCTGGGTACGAACAAGACAGTACACCAATAGACATAAAAGGACACAGACACAAGCACTGATCTGAGAAACGTAGCAAGCGTGCAAACTGCAGTGTCTGCATTTGTCTTTCGTCGTAGTTGTCAGTGTCCTTGCCCGATAAAGTAGAGATGATTTGAAACAATGTTGCAAAATGGGCCGGTTTCTACCTCATTAAAAAGCATAATAAAACCCAGTGCTGGGTACGAACAAGACAGTACACCAATAGACATAAAAGGACACAGACACAAGCACTGATCTGAGAAACGTAGCAAGCGTGCAAACTGCAGTGTCTGCATTTGTCTTTCGCCGTAGTTGTCAGTGTCCTTGCCCGATAAAGTAGAGATGATTTGAAACAATGTTGCGAAATGGGCCGGTCTCTACCTCATTCAAAAGCATAATAAAACCCAGTGCTGGGTACGAACAAGACAGTACACCAATAGACATAAAAGGACACAGACACAAGCACTGATCTGAGAAACGTAGCAAGCGTGCAAACTGCAGTGTCTGCATTTGTCTTTCGTCGTAGTTGTCAGTGTCCTTGCCCGATAAAGTAGAGATGATTTAAAACAATGTTGCAAAATGGGCCGGTTGGTGCATCATTTAAAAGCATGAAAAAGCTCCAGTGCTAGGTACGAACAAGACAGTACACCAATAGACATAAAAGGACACAGACACAAGCACTGATCTGAGAAACGTAGCAAGCGTGCAAACTGCAGTGTCTGCATTTGTCTTTCGTCGTAGTTGTCAGTGTCCTCGCCCGATAAAGTAGAGATGATTTAAAACAATGTTGCAAAATGGGCCGGTTGGTGCATCATTTAAAAGCATGAAAAAGCTCCAGTGCTAGGTACGAACAAGACAGTACACCAATAGACATAAAAGGACACAGACACAAGCACTGATCTGAGAAACGTAGCAAGCGTGCAATCTGCAGTGTCTGCATTTGTCTTTCGTCGTAGTTGTCAGTGTCCTTGCCCGATAAAGTAGAGATGATTTAAAACAATGTTGCAAAATGGGCCGGTTGGTGCATCATTTAAAAGCATGAAAAAGCTCCAGTGCTAGGTACGAACAAGACAGTACACCAATAGACATAAAAGGACACAGACACAAGCACTGATCTGAGAAACGTAGCAAGCGTGCAAACTGCAGTGTCTGCATTTGTCTTTCGTCGTAGTTGTCAGTGTCCTTGCCCGATAAAGTAGAGATGATTTGAAACAATGTTGCAAAATGGGCCGGTTTCTACCTCATTAAAAAGCATAATAAAACCCAGTGCTGGGTACGAACAAGACAGTACACCAATAGACATAAAAGGACACAGACACAAGCACTGATCTGAGAAACGTAGCAAGCGTGCAAACTGCAGTGTCTGCATTTGTCTTTCGCCGTAGTTGTCAGTGTCCTTGCCCGATAAAGTAGAGATGATTTGAAACAATGTTGCGAAATGGGCCGGTCTCTACCTCATTCAAAAGCATAATAAAACCCAGTGCTAGGTACGAACAAGACAGTACACCAATAGACATAAAAGGACACAGACACAAGCACTGATCTGAGAAACGTAGCAAGCGTGCAAACTGCAGTGTCTGCATTTGTCTTTCGTCGTAGTTGTCAGTGTCCTTGCCCGATAAAGTAGAGATGATTTAAAACAATGTTGCAAAATGGGCCGGTTTCTACCTCATTCAAAAACATAATAAAACCCAGTGCTGGGTACGAACAAGACAGTACACCAATAGACATAAAAGGACACAGACACAAGCACTGATCTGAGAAACGTAGCAAGCGTGCAAACTGCAGTGTCTGCATTTGTCTTTCGCCGTAGTTGTCAGTGTCCTTGCCCGATAAAGTAGAGATGATTTGAAACAATGTTGCAAAATGGGCCGGTTTCTACCTCATTCAAAAGGATAATAAAACCCAGTGCTAGGTACGAACAAGACAGTACACCAATAGACATAAAAGGACACAGACACAAGCACTGATCTGAGAAACGTAGCAAGCGTGCAAACTGCAGTGTCTGCATTTGTCTTTCGTCGTAGTTGTCAGTGTCCTTGCCCGATAAAGTAGAGATGATTTGAAACAATGTTGCAAAATGGGCCGGTTTCTACCTCATTAAAAAGCATAATAAAACCCAGTGCTGGGTACGAACAAGACAGTACACCAATAGACATAAAAGGACACAGACACAAGCACTGATCTGAGAAACGTAGCAAGCGTGCAAACTGCAGTGTCTGCATTTGTCTTTCGCCGTAGTTGTCAGTGTCCTTGCCCGATAAAGTAGAGATGATTTGAAACAATGTTGCGAAATGGGCCGGTCTCTACCTCATTCAAAAGCATAATAAAACCCAGTGCTGGGTACGAACAAGACAGTACACCAATAGACATAAAAGGACACAGACACAAGCACTGATCTGAGAAACGTAGCAAGCGTGCAAACTGCAGTGTCTGCATTTGTCTTTCGTCGTAGTTGTCAGTGTCCTTGCCCGATAAAGTAGAGATGATTTAAAACAATGTTGCAAAATGGGCCGGTTGGTGCATCATTTAAAAGCATGAAAAAGCTCCAGTGCTAGGTACGAACAAGACAGTACACCAATAGACATAAAAGGACACAGACACAAGCACTGATCTGAGAAACGTAGCAAGCGTGCAAACTGCAGTGTCTGCATTTGTCTTTCGTCGTAGTTGTCAGTGTCCTTGCCCGATAAAGTAGAGATGATTTAAAACAATGTTGCAAAATGGGCCGGTTGGTGCATCATTTAAAAGCATGAAAAAGCTCCAGTGCTAGGTACGAACAAGACAGTACACCAATAGACATAAAAGGACACAGACACAAGCACTGATCTGAGAAACGTAGCAAGCGTGCAAACTGCAGTGTCTGCATTTGTCTTTCGTCGTAGTTGTCAGTGTCCTTGCCCGATAAAGTAGAGATGATTTAAAACAATGTTGCAAAATGGGCCGGTTGGTGCATCATTTAAAAGCATGAAAAAGCTCCAGTGCTAGGTACGAACAAGACAGTACACCAATAGACATAAAAGGACACAGACACAAGCACTGATCTGAGAAACGTAGCAAGCGTGCAAACTGCAGTGTCTGCATTTGTCTTTCGTCGTAGTTGTCAGTGTCCTTGCCCGATAAAGTAGAGATGATTTGAAACAATGTTGCAAAATGGGCCGGTTGGTGCATCATTTAAAAGCATGAAAAAGCTCCAGTGCTAGGTACGAACAAGACAGTACACCAATAGACATAAAAGGACACAGACACAAGCACTGATCTGAGAAACGTAGCAAGCGTGCAAACTGCAGTGTCTGCATTTGTCTTTCGTCGTAGTGGTCAGTGTCCTTGCCCGATAAAGTAGAGATGATTTAAAACAAATGTTGCAAAATGGGCCGGTTGGTGCATCATTTAAAAGCATGAAAAAGCTCCAGTGCTAGGTACGAACAAGACAGTACACCAATAGACATAAAAGGACACAGACACAAGCACTGATCTGAGAAACGTAGCAAGCGTGCAAACTGCAGTGTCTGCATTTGTCTTTCGTCGAAGTTGTCAGTGTCCTTGCCCGATAAAGTAGAGATGATTTAAAACAATGTTGCAAAATGGGCCGGTTGCACATCATTTAAAAGCATGAAAAAGCTCCAGTGCTAGGTACGAACAAGACAGTACACCAATAGACATAAAAGGACACAGACACAAGCAGTGATCTGAGAAACGTAGCAAGCGTGCAAACTGCAGTGTCTGCACTTGACTTTCGTCGTATTTGTCAGTGTTCTTGCCAGATAAAGTAGAGATGATTTGAAACAATGTTGCAAAATGGGCCGGTTTGTACCTCATTTAAAAGCATAAAAAACAGTGCTGGGTACGAACAAGACAGTACACCAATAGACATAAAAGGACACAGACACAAGCACTGATCTGAGAAACGTAGCAAGCGTGCAAACTGCAGTGTCTGCATTTGTCTTTCGTCGTAGTTGTCAGTGTCCTTGCCCGATAAAGTAGAGATGATTTGAAACAATGTTGCAAAATGGGCCGGTTTGTACCTCATTTAAAAGCATAAAAAACAGTGCTGGGTACGAACAAGACAGTACACCAATAGACATAAAAGGACACAGACACAAGCACTGATCTGAGAAACGTAGCAAGCGTGTAAACTGCAGTGTCTGCATTTGACTTTCGTCGTATTTGTCAGTGTTCTTGCCAGATAAAATAGAGATGATTTGAAACAATGTTGCAAAATGGGCCGGTTTGTACCTCATTTAAAAGCATAAAAAACAGTGCTGGGTACGAACAAGACAGTACACCAATAGACATAAAAGGACACAGACAGAAGAACTGATCTGAGAAACGTAGCAAGCGTGCAAACTGCAGTGTCTGCATTTGTCTTTCGTCGAAGTTGTCAGTGTCCTTGCCCGATAAAGTAGAGATGATTTAAAACAATGTTGCAAAATGGGCCGGTTGGCACATCATTTAAAAGCATGAAAAAGCTCCAGTGCTAGGTACGAACAAGACAGTACACCAATAGACATAAAAGGACACAGACAGAAGAACTGATCTGAAAAACGTAGCAAGCGTGCAAACTGCAGTGTCTGCATTTGTCTTTCGTCGTAGTTGTCAGTGTTCTTGCCCGATAAAGTAGAGATGATTTGAAACAATGTTGCAAAATGGATCGGTTTGTACCTCATTCAAAAGCATAAAAAACAGTGCTGGGTACGAACAAGACAGTACACCAATAGACATAAAAGGACACAGACACAAGCAGTGATCGGAGAAACGTAGCAAGCGTGCAAACTGCAGTGTGTGCATTTGACTTTCGTCGTATTTGTCAGTGTTCTTGCCCGATAAAGTAGATATGATTTGAAACAATGTTGCAAAATGTGCCGGTTTGTACCTCATTTAGAAGCATAAAAAAAACAGTGCTGGGTACGAACAAGACAGTACACCAATAGACATAAAAGGACACAGTCACATGCACTGATCTGAGGAACGTAGGAAGCGTGCAAAGTGCAGTGTCTGCATTTGACTTTCGTCGTAGTTGTCAGTGTTCTTGCCCGATAAAATAGAGATGATTTGAAACAATGTTGCAAAATGGGCCGGTTTGTACCTCATTGAAAAGCATAAAAAAAACCAGTGCTGGGTACGCACAAGACAGTACACCAATAGACATAAAAGGACACAGACACAAGCACTGATCTGAGAAACGTAGCAAGCGTGGAAACTGCAGTGTCTGCATTTGACTTTCGTCGTATTTGTCAGTGTTCTTGCCAGATAAAGTAGAGATAATTTGAAACAATGTTCCAAAATGGACCGGTTGGTACATCATTTAAAAGCATGAAAAAGCTCCAGTGCTAGGTACGAACAAGACAGTACACCAATAGACATAAAAGGACACAGACACAAGCAGTGATCTGAGAAACGTAGCAAGCGTGTAAACTGCAGTGTCTGCATTTGACTTCCGTCGTATTTGTCAGTGTTCTTGCCAGATAAAGTAGAGATGATTTGAAACAATGTTGCAAAATGGGCCGGTTTGTACCTCATTTAAAAGCATAAAAAACAGTGCTGGGTACGAACAAGACAGTACACCAATAGACATAAAAGGACACAGACACAAGCACTGATCTGAGAAACGTAGCAAGCGTGCAAACTGCAGTGTCTGCATTTGTCTTTCGTCGTAGTTGTCAGTGTCCTTGCCCGATAAAGTAGAGATGATTTGAAACAATGTTGCAAAATGTGCCGGTTTGTACCTCATTTAGAAGCATAAAAAAACAGTGCTGGGTACGAACAAGACAATACACCAATAGACATAAAAGGACACAGTCACATGCACTGATCTGAGGAACGTAGGAAGCGTGCAAAGTGCAGTGTCTGCATTTGACTTTCGTCGTAGTTGTCAGTGTTCTTGCCCGATAAAATAGAGATGATTTGAAACAATGTTGCAAAATGGGCCGGTTTGTACCTCATTGAAAAGCATAAAAAAAACAGTGCTGGGTACGCACAAGACAGTACACCAATAGACATAAAAGGACACAGACACAAGCACTGATCTGAGAAACGTAGCAAGCGTGGAAACTGCAGTGTCTGCATTTGACTTTCGTCGTATTTGTCAGTGTTCTTGCCAGATAAAGTAGAGATAATTTGAAACAATGTTCCAAAATGGACCGGTTGGTACATCATTTAAAAGCATGAAAAAGCTCCAGTGCTAGGTACAAACAAGACAGTACACCAATAGACATAAAAGGACACAGACACAAGCACTGATCTGAGAAACGTAGCAAGCGTGCAAACTGCAGTGTGTGCATTTGACTTTCGTCGTATTTGTCAGTGTTCTTGCCCGATAAAGTAGATATGATTTGAAACAATGTTGCAAAATGTGCCGGTTTGTACCTCATTTAGAAGCATAAAAAAACAGTGCTGGGTACGAACAAGACAGTACTCCAATAGACATAAAAAGACACAGACACAAGCACTGATCTGAGAAACGTAGCAAGCGTGCAAACTGCAGTGTCTGCATTTGACTTTCGTCGTATTTGTCAGTGTTCTTGCCCGATAAAGTAGATATGATTTGAAACAATGTTGCAAAATTGGCCGGTTTGTACCTCATTTAGAAGCATAAAAAAACCAGTGCTGGGTACGAACAAGACAGTACACCAATAGACATAAAAGGACACAGACACAAGCACTGATCTGAGGAACGTAGCAAGCGTGCAAACCGCAGTGTCTGCATTTGACTTTCGTCGTATTTGTCAGTGTTCTTGCCAGATAAAGTAGAGATGATTTGAAACAATGTTGCAAAATGGGCCGGTTTGTACCTCATTTAAAAGCATAAACAACCAGTGCTGGGTACGAACAAGACAGTACACCAATAGACATAAAAGGACACAGACACAAGCACTGATCTGAGAAACGTAGCAAGCGTGCAAACTGCAGTGTCTGCATTTGACTTTCGTCGTATTTGTCAGCGTTCTTGCCCGATAAAGTACAGAGGATTTGAAACAATGTTGCAAAATGGGCCGGTTTGTACCTGATTGAAAAGCATAAAAAAACCAGTGCTGGGTACGAACAAGACAGTACACCAATAGACATAAAAGGACACAGACACAAGCACTGATCTGAGAAACGTAGCAAGCGTGGAAACTGCAGTGTCTGCATTTGACTTTCGTCGTATTTGTCGGTGTTCTTGCCAGATAAAGTAGAGATAATTTGAAACAATGTTCCAAAATGGACCGGTTGGTACATCATTTAAAAGCATGAAAAAGCTCCAGTGCTAGGTACGAACAAAACAGTACACCAATAGACATAAAAGGACACAGTCACATGCACTGATCTGAGAAACGTAGCAAGCGTGCAAACTGCAGTGTCTGCATTTGACTTTCGTCGTATTTGTCAGTGTTCTTGCCCGATAAAGTAGAGATGATTTGAAACAATGTTGCAAAATGGGCCGGTTTGTACCTCATTCAAATGCATAAAAAAAACCCAGTGCTGGGTACGAACAAGACAGTACACCAATAGACATCAAAGGACACAGACACAAGCACTGATCTGAGAAACGTAGCAAGCGTGCAAACTGCAGTGTCTGCATTTGTCTTTCGTCGTAGTTGTCAGTGTCCTTGCCCGATAAAGTAGAGATGATTTGAAACAATGTTGCAAAATGGGCCGGTTTCTACCTCATTCAAAAGCATAATAAAACCCAGTGCTGGGTACGAACAAGACAGTACACCAATAGACATAAAAGGACAGAGACACAAGCACTGATCTGAGAAACGTAGCAAGCGTGCAAACTGCAGTGTCTGCATTTGTCTTTCGTCGTAGTTGTCAGTGTCCTTGCCCGATAAAGTAGAGATGATTTGAAACAATGTTGCGAAATGGGCCGGTTTCTACCTCATTCAAAAGCATAATAAAACCCAGTGCTGGGTACGAACAAGACAGTGCACCAATAGACATAAAAGGACACAGACACAAGCACTGATCTGAGAAACGTAGCAAGCGTGCAAACTGCAGTGTCTGCATTTGTCTTTCGTCGTAGTTGTCAGTGTCCTTGCCCGATAAAGTAGATATGATTTGAAACAATGTTGCAAAATGGGCCGGTTTGTACCTCATTCAAAAGCATACAAAAACCCAGTGCTGGGTACGAACAAGACAGTACACCAATAGACATAAAAGGACACAGACACAAGCACTGATCGGAGAAACGTAGCAAACGTGCAAACTGCAGTGTCTGTATTTGTCTTTCGTCGTAGTTGTCAGTGTCCTTGCCCGATAAAGTAGAGATGATTTAAAACAATGTTGCAAAATGGGCCGGTTTGTACCTCATTTAAAAGCATAAAAAACAGTGCTGGGTACGAACAAGACAGTACACCAATAGACATAAAAGGACACAGACAGAAGAACTGATCTGAGAAACGTAGCAAGCGTGCAAACTGCAGTGTCTGCATTTGTCTTTCGTCGAAGTTGTCAGTGTCTTTGCCCGATAAAGTAGAGATGATTTAAAACAATGTTGCAAAATGGGCCGGTTGGCACATCATTTAAAAGCATGAAAAAGCTCCAGTGCTAGGTACGAACAAGACAGTACACCAATAGACATAAAAGGACACAGACAGAAGAACTGATCTGAAAAACGTAGCAAGCGTGCAAACTGCAGTGTCTGCATTTGACTTTCGTCGTATTTGTCAGCGTTCTTGCCCGATAAAGTACATAGGGTTTGAAACAATGTTGCAAAATGGGCCGGTTTGTACCTCATTCAAAAGCATAAAAAAACCCAGTGCTGGGTACGAACAAGACAGTACACCAATAGACATAAAAGGACACAGACACAAGCAGTGATCTGAGAAACGTAGCAAGCGTGCAAACTGCAGTGTCTGTATTTGACTTTCGTCGTATTTGTCAGCGTTCTTGCCCGATAAAGTACATAGGGTTTGAAACAATGTTGCAAAATGGGCCGGTTTGTACCTCATTCAAAAGCATAAAAAAACCCAGTGCTGGGTACGAACAAGACAGTACACCAATAGACATAAAAGGACACAGACACAAGCAGTGATCTGAGAAACGTAGCAAGCGTGCAAACTGCAGTGTCTGTATTTGACTTTCGTCGTATTTGTCAGTGTTCTTGCCCGATAAAGTAGAGATGATTTGAAACAATGTTGCAAAATGGACCGGTTGGTACATCATTTAAAAGCATGAAAAAGCTCCAGTGCTAGGTACGAACAAGACAGTGCACCAATAGACGTAAAAGGACACAGACACAAGCAGTGACCTGTGAAACGCAGCAAGCGTGCAAACTGCAGTGTCTGCATTTGTCTTTCGTCGTAGTTGTCAGTGTTCTTGCCCGATAAAGTAGAGATGATTTGAAACAATGTAGCAAAATGGGCCGGTTTGTACCTCATTTAAAAGCATAAAAAAAACCAGTGCTGGGTACGAACAAGACAGTACACCAATAGACATAAAAGGACACAGACAAAAGCACTGATCTGAGAAACGTAGCAAGCGTGCAAACTGCAGTGTGTGCATTTGACTTTCGTCGTATTTGTCAGTGTTCTTGCCCGATAAAGTAGATATGATTTGAAACAATGTTGCAAAATGTGCCGGTTTGTACCTCATTTAGAAGCATAAAAAAACAGTGCTGGGTACGAACAAGACAGTACTCCAATAGACATAAAAAGACACAGACGCAAGCACTGATCTGAGAAACGTAGCAAGCGTGCAAACTAACAGTGTCTGCATTTGACTTTCGTCGTATTTGTCAGTGTTCTTGCCCGATAAAGTAGATATGATTTGAAACAATGTTGCAAAATTGGCCGGTTTGTACCTCATTTAGAAGCATAAAAAAAACCAGTGCTGGGTACGAACAAGACAGTACACCAATAGACATAAAAGGACACAGACACAAGCACTGATCTGAGGAACGTAGCAAGCGTGCAAACTGCAGTGTCTGCATTTGACTTTCGTCGTATTTGTCAGTGTTCTTGCCCGATAAAGTAGAGATGATTTGAAACAATGTTGCAAAATGGGCCGGTTTGTACCTCATTTAAAAGCATAAAAAAACAGTGCTGGGTACGAACAAGACAGTACACCAATAGACATAAAAGGACACAGACACAAGCACTGATCTGAGAAACGTAGCAA